>NC_071978.1:28914314-29214314 GCF_026283585.1 Hylaeus volcanicus | reverse complement strand
TGGGGACCAGCAACAGGTACCGATACATTTATATGCATCTCGTGCATCTTCAGAGGAAAAGAACAGCTCATTTTCCGCTATGCTAATCTTCGATGTTTCGCTTAACAAAGACGTTCTACAATCTCAACTAATTTTCAGCGAAGTTCGCGTCTCACCCTCGAAAGCGTCTCGAGATTCCTCCGCCTCAGAAGGAATGAAAAGACTAACAAGATTTCGGCCGCGATACGACTCGACTCGACCGTTTATACTCGAGGGACTCTAGTCGTTAAACGTCGAAACAATAGAAATTTTCGTCGTGGTGCGACCATTCGACCAAGATTCTCGAACATCTTCTTCGTGCTTCGAAACTCGAGCAAGCCGAGGCGAAGAAGAAGAAGAAGAAGAAGAAGAAGAAGTCTAAATAGTCGTTGAGGGTGTAAGCGTATAGTCGAGCGAAAAGGTGGAAAGACTAAGGAGGGTCGAAAGGAAACGGTTCGAAACGAAGGGAGAGTGGATCTGGCTTAATAAAGAGGCTCCGCTCACGAACGTCCTTCCCATTGTCAGGCGGGAGAACATTTCGTGAAAATTACCCGCAATTATAGCGATGCCATCGGGCAGAAAGGTTGTAAGTGGGCCAACGCGGTTACACGGACGAATGGTAAACTTCGGTGTCCTCGACTAATAGCTGATTGCGCGCCACCTTGTTTACGAGCCGCACCAAGACCATAAAGTTGCGAATCAAACGATCACACCGCCGTTCGACGATGTATCGCGTTCAAAATTATTCATCGAGGGGTGGATATGGTCGCGATGGGTAATGGTTTCGGCAGTCTCGTTCAAACGCTGTTGCTGGTTAATGAACTGCCCTACGCGATAGGCGAGCGATATCAATTACCGATGGTTATCATTGAATATTAATCGAAAATTTTGTATCGACGGTCCAGTTCTTCCTTCCCGGTGATTTTATAGCTAAAAACTTTGGGAACAGTTTTGTCCCACTCAAATCTTTCGTCGGCAAATGATAAACTGTCTTTAACGAGTAAACAATTTGTGTATCGGAGAGTAAAGCATCGTTTTGGTACAATACAATGCGCTCACCGTCGATGTCAATCTCCTGCAACATGGTTCGTAATTCCTCCGCTCTCGCGAACTGTCCCAGGGATCGCATCACTCTGCCCAGCTCCTCCTTCGTGATGCTCCCGTCGCCGTCCTTGTCGAACAGCCTGAAAGCCTCCCTGAATTCTACAACAACGATAATACCGTTTAATTTACCGAGCCGTGCTCGCTTTAATGTTCGCGCGAGCCCCTTGCTCCTCTTGCGCGTAATGGTCAGACGGGGTAACACATTATCGCGAACGCGAAATGGTGGGAGGCAAAAGCGCGGAACCGGAGCGCGGAACCGGAGCGCGTTTAAGAACCGTGGCGCATAATGCCCGCGGGGAGAGTTTCCTTCCGGTCTTAATGCACGACTGGTCCGAGTACAATTGCACGACGATACTTTAATTACCCGAAGCCTCGATTCGTCGAGATGAAGGTGCCGGGGGAACGTGACGGTCGTCGTGAAACGCACTTGGGCTAATTACGCGCGTCGAATGAAATCTGAAGAATCTCGATGCGACGAAGTCTGATTGACGAAGACACCGGAGAAAAAGGTAAATCGCGCTCCCGTCATTCTTTCCGAACCCGAGAGTTGGAAGGATCGGTCGTTCGAGCTGATTAAACGGTCCAGTCGATAACATTCCGTGGTGTTTGATGCCCGCGGCGGACACGATGAGAAGGGACAAACGGTTAGGTTCGACTTGGATCGCCGGTGCTTGACTCGACCGTTTAATAGCCTCGTTTCACGGCCCATTGATTTTGTACGTACCACCGGCTATGGTTTTCCTATAAGCACGTTCTGCACCGGCGTATCCATGCGCTATTGTTGTTCGGCTAGGAGCACGGTGAGAAAATAACAGAGAGAAAGATGGAGAGAGGAGGAGAAAGAGAGAGAGCCGGGGGTAACGAGGGAAAGAATGCTTGCGATTTTTTGCTAATGAGTAACAGAAAAGAAGAAGCAAACGAATAGATTCTGCTTAAACCGGTTACGAGCTCGCGGTTTCGCGTATTTTTTTCTGCCTATAGTTTTTGTTCGTCTCGTTTCAACGGAAGACGGAGCATACGTTTTCAAGATAAACTCTACGATACGCGATAATATACGAGCAACAGCGAGAGCGATTAACCGTGGCTGACTCGGTAAATCTGGATCGCTGGCTTTTAATCGCCGTGCCTCGGCCACGCTATCGTACCGTGGAGCAGGAGACACTATTCCACGAGTGCTTGGTAATGAATTAGAAGATAGATGGATGCAATGATAGATAGTACGTTTATTACGTACTCGGAAATTGGGTTTCCTAAGAGCAATTAACTAACACGGGAAATGTGCAGACAGCAGCACGGCAATGCGTTAACAAAAATATGGAATACATAAAAATATAGCCTGCAAAATAAGGTGAAATGTTACACTGTAATCGCGTCTCAAATTCTCGGCTTCGCGGAAAAAGAAATTAGAGTCCCGTACTTTACATACTGCATGCAGAAAATTCCTTGATTCGAATTCCGTTTGGTGACATCCTTTGCTTTCAGTGTCACCAGTTTGCTATTCGTCGCGACCCAGCGATTTTAACCTGGTCCCGTAAAAAACAGGATTTATAGCTGCAAAAGCGCGTTTCGTATTTGTCAGAGTATCGAACGCCACCTGTTTCTTTATTAGTACGGTACGTAGAAAGAGTGCGAATAGAATAGTTGAACTCGAACGTTCCGTCCGCAGTGGCAGGGACAAACGAAGGCAGGGCGAAAAAATCGTACGTTCGTTTGCGCGGAACGTGCATGTCAAAAAAGCCGATTGCTGTGAGATCTCGCGTTAATTGGATATTTGGCCTCGCTTCCTCCACGATTTACTTGTTAACGCTCGATGACTGTAGAAAAAAAAAATATGTACGTTTCGGTCGGAACGTGTATGACGTGTTTGGTCGGTGTTTCCTTTTTTCGCCGGCGTTAACGAAGTGACGGGGTAACATTCGGCGAGCACGACATCCTGGCCAGAACACGGAAAATACAATTTCATAATATTCACGCAACGCTGAACTTTACTAAATTTATATCGAACAGATTTTAAAATAAGTCATTAAAGAGATACGAAATTCGGCGACACTCGCGGAATTATCTTTTAAATGAGAAAAATTTGAATTTAGATGGGCGGAATTAGGTCCATTTACCCTATATCTTCGGAATGAGATTACTCGATAATTCGGGATTACTTATTGCAATATTCGATAGTTCGTATTGCAAGTTCGATACAATTCACAACGTATAGCATTGTGGGGTATTAAACCAGCTTTGTTAGATGCTCGATTAAGAGTAATAAGCCGATTGACTGTATATCTATGAATAGAAACCAGTGATGGAAACCTAAAGTACAATGGCGGCTGTTCGTCAGCTATCTACATACCGTCCGTAGGGCACCTGTCTCCCGATAGTGATCGATAGTGTCCCGATTTACGAAGTATATTTGCTTCGGCTCACCTTTCATTTGTGACTTGGTTATATTGGGCGTTTTACTGGACGTGACAGCGGCAGATCTCTTCGGCGATGCGGGCAGGGAAAAGAGGACGTTCGTCGAGAGTTTGCTGGTCCCCGCGGAAGTAGATGCCGACGAAAACGCGGCCGACGCTCGGGACTGACCGTGGTCCTGCGTTTGCCGTCGACGTTGCTGGTGAAACTGCGAACCCTTCGTCGACGATATCGATGCATTTGATTCCGTGGGCACGAATGGCAGCGCCGTCGACGTGACTGCCGTCGTCGATGTCGGCGTTGTCGGAGTTGTCGGCGTCGTCGTCATCATCATCGTTATCGTCGATGCCGTCGATGTCCTCGGGGAAAAGCCGCTTGTCCCTTCTTGCTCCTCGCCGCGCTCTACCGTCCCGCTGCTCTGTCTCGTCTGCAAACAGTTCAAGTCGACCGAGTTGACCAAGTGTATTTTTCAACGACGACAACTTTCAAACGAAGCGGTCTTTCCTTTCAAACGCGACGGAAATACAAAGGATAATATTTTCACTGGTTGAACGATTGTATGTGTTCGCCAAGAAGCACGTTTAGCGAGGTGGAGACGACTTTTGTAGGTCGCGATTTAAGTGGACCTATATGGCTTAGAATAACAAAAATTCAATTTTCAAAAACAACCGAGATACAGCGATTTTCTTGTGAGCTTGCACCGAAACGAAACTTCATGAAACTACACTCCATTAAAGGCATGAGAGATGCTATTTGGACAAGATATTATCACAAGTTGTGACAGATATAAAACCACAACATTTTTATTATCCAGAAGGGCAAAATTCATGGTGCAGGTGGCAAAGAGCAAAGGCTTACAATAATTTATAGAATTTTAATCATAAAAATCCCATACCAGATGTGGCGATGGAGGCGATAAAGCCAATATATGAAGCTCTGAGCAACGAAGATCTGGTTAATAAGCAGTAAATAATGTGATTTGGAAGTTGGCACCGAAGAAGTCATTTAGCGGAACTGAAATCCTCGTGTGTAGCGTATACATTGAGCAAAGCAATGCACCGCTCCATAGTGCATCGGACAAGGCTCGATAGCCACAGGTGGCACGACGCAGCTAACGATGGACAGTTCACCGCTGCACGGAAAAGACAATAAGACGCCGTTGGATAAAGTGAACGATAAAAGAAACCCGGAATTACATTTTCCCGCCAGCTAAGACAGCGCAATCCTATTTATTGTCAATTATACGAGACACTGAGTACGACCACTGGAAGCCAGCCCCCAGAGATGGAATAAAACCCAATTGTTGCGCACGCATGCCTAATACCTATCTCCATTTCTTTCTTTGTTTAACTGTGTCGAGCAAGGTGGAAGTAAGATACATTGAGCAGAATATAAGGATTTGGTAAATGTAATAAAACTGATGCAACATAGTGATTTTAGTACGCGATACTCGTGACTTTTACGTATACTAAAATAGCGAACTCACGATGGAGACGTGCTTCTCGTAGCAAAGTATTGGAAACATTTGAAAAATGTACCTTTCGGTCGTGCTTGTGCCTCTAACTTATAGTACTTGAATCATGAATGAATTTCAACGACAGTTTAAAAATCCGTTGCTAAACCGACATTAACACCTGTCGAAGCGCCTACAGAGCTTCCGTTAGACACGTTTGATCCATGAAGAAAAAAAGTTGCAACACTCGGGATACAAAGTTTCAAGCGCGGGGGAGTTACGACGCGGTTAACTCTGTTTAGGGAACGTGACGCACGTGTATCTCGTCGGCGACAATAAAACACGGGCTGTTCCGCAACCTTTTACCTTTTACCTCGGTTGATTCGACGCCACGTCGCTACGATGAACCTCGAAACAGACACCCCGCCAAATTGCTGTATTCTTCCGCTATAGGGAAAGAAAGATTTTCGCGGAAACACGATATCGGCTTCAATCTTCTTACGAGATGGAGTTCACGTATCGCGTGAACCATAAATTTCGTTTCCTCGACGGAGAGATATCGTCTTGCGTATTATCGTAATTTTCGCGTGCAAATATTTCCGCTCCGCTCTCGCTGGAAAAATAATGAATTAAATTCGAACGTGAAACGATTCTTCTGGCTTCGATAGCCAAACAAACGAAAAGGAAGTTGAACGTGTTCGTCCGAATAGAGAAAGGAAAACGAAGTTTGGTTCGTCAAGTTTCAAACAGATTTCCTGTCAGCGACATCGATTCCTGTCCCTGACCCAGAACGAGAGTTGTCCAAAAGATCCTTTGGCCCGGCAGGACTTTCGAATTTGGAATCAACCTCGGCGGGAAGTTTCGCAAATTTAATAATAAAAGGAGTGGCGTGTCGAGATTTCTAGCTGGAAGTTCCCTCTTCTTTTTCCGTCTGTTTCCTGGGTAAAAGTCCAGTGGCAAAATCGAATTCTCGTTAACCCGTCAAGCGTTGCTGATCGGCCCTGACACTTTTGTCCCCAACGACGATTCTTTGAATCAGCCGCCGATTTAAATTACATTTCATCGCTGCCACGCGCGGACAAAGCGAAGGTATCCTATTTCGCCAAGCTCGATTCGAACTTCTATTCCGAATCGCCGATCCAACGAGATCGAGCCGTTTTTCCCTCGTTCTTGCAAATGGGACGACGAGGTGGGTCCGATACCTAATTACAAAGAAATCTGACTTCCTCTGCAGCGGCCTTTCGATCGAACGATCTTCTCCTTTATCGATTAACCATTATCGAACCTCGCGATCGGTCGAAGTTACTTTGTACGGAATGTATTGCAAAAATATATTCTATATGGGTAATTTCCGATTAATCTTAATCAACTCGTCCATTACAATGGCGAGATGAACATTTCGTACATGACGACGTGAAAAATTCTCCTTGACGGGCGACTAGAATATTCCAGTAGCGACACGGAGTCGAGTTATTCGAGATCGTGTTTCGAGAAAGACGTTTTCCTTGATACTGAGATTGCTTTCGTGTACACCGAACGAATTATTTCTGCTGACACGACATGTTAAGCGAAGCTTACTTGAAAAGAAAATATTACTCGAGAACCCCTACAGCAGGAACGTAAAGCGTTATAAAGTTCGAGTGCCGATGAAATTACGGATATCGCGATTAAATTAGATGTGTGAAATAACAGCAGGTGATCAGAGGAATTGGTTCCACTTACCTCGGATTATTTATCGATAGTTTGCTGTACAGGTAAAGCAAACACTCCTGTTTCACGTTAAACCTTATACATTGATCCCATTGCAAGGAAGCCAATTAGTATACGCCAATCTCTAACTAAAGGTATAACCGCCGACAATTTATGATGCCTGTTACGATCGACACTAACAACTTAATGGAAAGGAGTCTCGCACGTGTGTCGCTCAATCTGGCTACGTGGTACGCGTACCACAAAGCGGTGGCGCAAATTGTGACAAGACAAAGAAGTCGAGATAATTCGAATCTGTACGAAAGAAAAAATAACTGCGCGGCACATTAGCTTGGACAATCGTCCGTGTGGATAAATTAATTACAACAATCTCTCAAACTCTGGCTACCCACTCTACGGCGAACTAATTAAACAATAACACGAGGCGACGAGCGTAATCGTTCGACTGCCGGATGTCCAGGAAATTACATTACTAACGATCTCGCCAAGCGTTACTTTTCACGGTGTAAGTTAGAGACATTTCCCGGAGAATATGCTCGGGGGATTTACGCGTCGTGACACAGTTCGGTTTTGCGGTACGCCTAAATCATCGAGGGTTTTCTGTATCATTGCGCAAGCCTTTCTTTGCTCAATTTCGTAATCAGTGGGGAAACCGTCGACCGGAAGTGTCGATAAATGCATTGTTAACAGTCTCCTTAACCGAGAACGTGTTATTAATTCCTTTCCGATTACTTTACCGTCGAAAGAAAACTTCGTTAGCGGTCGGGACGACGCTAATTGCTTCGCTTGATACTTGTCTATCGCGGGTACAAGCAGAAGACTGGTGTAGAAAATAGTCGAAGTGGCTTCGACCGCTATCGCGGCTATTATCGTTGCCGGAACATCTCCTTCCCTCTCCTCCTATCTTCACAGGCTTAAACGAACTGTAAAAAGTCGGGAATTTTTGTTGGTCGGGTCGAGGATCGACTCCGTTTGCAGTAGCGAGACGAGGCGTTCGAATTCGATTAAGTCTCGCGATGCGTCGCGTTGGGAGCCAAATCGTTCGAGTCAATCTTAATTAATTTGTGTTAAGAGCCGAGCGTCTAAGCGACCAATCCCGACAGACCGAGCATTTACTAAACAATTCGACGGGCAACTATAGGAGAACGGCGAGACGACGTAACGAGTCTCGCGATCGACGCGCCCGCGAATCCATCTTCGACGAAGGAATCCTGCTGGTGATTAAAAGAACGATTTCTGTGAATACTGATGAGAGGAAATGGCGCAAAGTGGAACGTTTAATGATATCGAGGAAGACTCGCATAATTGATCGGATTAAAACGTGTAATTAAAACGCTCGCGATTGGAGGAGGGTATCTAAATTTTATATCCACGGGCGCTCTTCTCGCGTATAAATTTGTTAGCATTTCAGATCGAGCTGAACGGTGGTCGTTTAGTTAACGTTGCGATTCGAAACGTACTAACCTCGCCGATCTCTGAATCAGCGATTTAAGAGCGTGAATCACACGCGGACATAAGAAAATTATAGAGAAAAACCATACTGCGGTGAATCCGAGCACGCGCAACGAAGTAGCAGGGTCAAACGAAGGAGAAGACAGAGAAAAAAGGGAATTTACGAGCGTTGGGTGGAAGAACGATAAGACACAGCACTCGATCACACTGTCTCGCGTTTTGATTGAACGTGAAAAAAGAAAATGCGTGCTTGACAATTTGCATGAGACAACATCGTAGTCTGCATAAAGGAGATAGCACTTTTTCCCTGTCATTAAGGGGGGAGGGGGGTCTGGTCTAGCAAGTCTAAAGCATTGGCTGGATCAGACTTCTCCCCCTAAACGTTTAAATCTTTCTCGCGAGAAAGATCATCAGGCGTTTTAAAGTGTTGCGAGAACGTCGAGGACAAGGAGGAAAGTGTCCCGGTAATTGCTGTTCGATATTCGTGTCGTATTAATGGCTGCTAACAAGGAATCGATGCCGACTTTTACGTGGTTTTGCATGTTTGTAGAGCAGGTGCAACTTCTGTGGATCGCGTGTTTGTCAACTGTGTCGACTCCGCCAATAAACGAGGTTTCATCGAAGCCTGAGTCAAAGGTTCCGTTATATTCCTCGCGAGTGCTAACGTCAGTTCGGCACCAAATATTCCGTTTACACGGCAGCTTCAATGTTTCTGCGATAAATTGCGCGTCCCTTTTAAGCGAGTGAACGTATGCAGCCATACGTAGCGTCTCGGGGTCCCGTGAGCTCGAACGCGACACGGCAAATTTCACCGATTTCACTCAGGATTAGCTCAATTTGTAGACGACACACAGCCGCTGTTTCCCTTGCCGTTCAGACTGTACTGTGATTCGACTTACACCGAGCAAATAACCGCGCCAACCTTGTATCTTGTAAACCAGCGGGTAAGTGCCTCGTTGATTCCATCCGATATACGAGAGACTAGCATCTTGCTGAGAATTGCGCAACCTTCCACCAACTAAAGTACTTCTAATATTCTAGAGCATTTTTCAAGATATCTAGATAAGATACAGCCTGCTATATCAGTAGCGAAACAGGCCGTTAACGTATACCACATTCTGGCGCAGGGCTTCTCAAATTTCACCTTCTCATTTTCTTCGTAAACATTTTCTGTCGGATCTTCTCATCTAAATGTAAATTATTATTAAAACATCTTTGTTGCTCGACCGACGAATAAGACTCAAATTTTAAAAAACGAGAAATTCACTAAAACGCGCTTTTTCCCATGCGTTCGAGAACCTCAAGAGTCCGCGGTGACCCGACTGAGAAACACTGGCCAAGCATTTTCTCGACACCCTCTGCCCGTATCTTCTACCTTTCTGCGCGAAACTCGAGGGCCTAACTCCTTTTAGTTGCAAAGGGACACGTCTGGTTAGACTTGCAAACGCGGAGGAAACGATCCTGCAACCGTGAGCTACGCGAAATTCGGGACGCAGGAAGTTGAATTATTTGAGCGTGAACGACGGCGCATATTCGCTTGGTGCTAATTGGGAATGCACGAAATCACCAAGAATTAACCGATTAATCAGCTGGTTGGAAAGGGAGACAAACACGTCGAGGACGAACTCGTTAGCGCTGCGGCTGACCGCCCGTTTACGACCGATTTCACGAAACGGGGACGTACATGACTGTAATTTCGGTTATGAGGGAGGAAATGATCGCGGGTGACAAAAAAAAAAAATCATCGAGTTTATATTATTCATTCTATTTGTTCTCGATTTACTTCTAAAGCAAACAATAGACCGCGGTTCATTATTCCCGAAGCGAACGTTCCGCGACAGTCTTTTGAAATCACATCGCAGAAGAAAGCCCATCGTTTTGTCATAAACAATTCAATAAAAACTCTTACGCACGTCACCGATAAATGGCGGAATTAAACGTCGTCGGAATTTTCTCTCCGGATGGAATAAAAGTTTATCTTTTTACGGCACATTCTTCGAAAACGTTGGGAAGGACGGTTAAGATAGAAATAAAGAAAACGGGGTCGATCGAAAGAAAACACACGGCCTATTCAACAGGGTACAATAGGGCGTCGTTTACTTTTTGGTCTCTATCTGCAAGCTTTACGTGAAAACATTATTTTTTAATAAACAGCCACAGCGCAGTGGAGATCGCTAATTGCAGTACAATTCCAGCTACATCGAAGGAACTCTGATTCCTTCCATCTCCCTCCGGGTTTTCGCTCGCAGCTTATGCGTAGCGAGATCCATTTGCTCGTTCATTATGTTTAAATATAAATTAGAACTGTTCGCTTGGCACGTTGCAATGCGATAGGGCGAAATATTCCGGAATCGTTACTAACAGCAGATCAACATTTGTTTGCAGCTTCGCCCATTAAACCCTTTGCGAATTTATTCGGTGGAAAAACGCATCGATCGATTCTATCTTGGCTCATCTATCCGGTAAGCTACGAAAGCGGATTGAGACAGAAATATACGATCCAGTTTCCAGGTTGGCAATAAAAACGTTATCTGGAGTGAAGCATTTTTCGTACAGCGCGGCTCGAATTCCCCGAATCGCATCCTAAGTGGAGGACAGAAGCTCGCGCCTCATAGTGCGACAACGTGCTCCAAAGAATTTAGTGGCGGTGCCCGCCACTTTTCCCATCCATAGGGAAAGCTTTATCTCCGTGCCTCGCGTACCGCTGTATTTTCTCTCCGGGTCGGGGGCTTTCACCCGGCGAAAAGTACGTGTTTCCGGCCGCGACGCGTTTCCACCTTTTTCAAAAGCCGTCTAATGCGCGGCTACATTTTACCGAGAACTACGTTTCGCCTAGATCAACGTGTACAAAACGAAGAAAAGCCTGGGCGAAAGGATGGTGCACGAGGGCGGCTCGTAACACGCTACACGAAGAACACTTAAGCTTTTCGCGTTTAATCGTTCCAACGGTACTCCATCTTTTACGAAACCGTCGTGTCTCGTTCTTCGAATTCGTTATAATTAACGAGGGAAAAACACGGTTGACGGAAACGCGGAGGACGCGAACGGAAGTGCGGATGTCGACGAGCGTCGTAAATTTCATCGGTAAACGTGGAATATACCGAGGAAATTATGACGCACAGTGTAACAAGTTCACCTGCAAGCAACGACTAACGATGAAATATTAAATTTCACCTGGCGCCCACTTTCGGCTCACGAAACTTTGCATCGAGAGGATCTTATAACGGCGTCAGCTTTTACGCAGACAGAGCTTTGCATCGCGCGATAGACCCGCTTGCGCGTTATAGGTTGTCGCGTTTCGTCGTGTAAAAGATAGATTGTTGCATATGCAAATCTGAACAAATAGAGTGTATCTAGCTGGCAGGTAAATGCAAAGCTACACGGAATGCCGACACCGGTACGTTCTATTCGGCTCGTATAAAGAGAACCGAACGTTCCCCGTTCACCATGCCTTCTAAAGTACGAGGCCCCGCACTTTGGAGCCGTTTCTTGTTACATCGCAAGAAATGTATTATATAAATATATGTGAAACGCTACTGAAAAGTAACTGATTTGTAACTTGGATCATGAATCGGTTTCTTTTGAGTAGCTTCGTGTGCGGACTGCCCTGCACGTACCGAATAGGAGAATACGCCAATTCGAAACGTTGCTTTCGGCGTCAGCGACATTTCGCATTACGAATCTCATCTTTCGCGTCGACTGAGAAGATTCGTTAGCCTCGCCGAATTGTTTCCGAGAAGCTCGCGAAAATGGAGGACAATAAGATTCGCCGAGAAACTGAAAAGAACTGGACAGGCTTCTTATCGGTTAATTACAGCGAACGCAGTTGCTCGCCCATTAATTGTCTAAAAGTGCAACGATTACCAAGAAGATTTTTAATTATAGCCCGAGACTCGTCTTTGAGACAATGCGAGTGTTCTAGTTTTTAATACCAAAACCGTGAAATTTCGATGTCGTCGGATTCTGGAAACTTTCGCAGCCGGATATACTTTTATATTTATATCGTCGTTAAAATTATTACGTTCTTTTCTGTTCCCTTCGTGTTTACTCGAGATACAAAGCATAATGCCAAGTACGCGAAAAGGAATTGCCGAATGAATAGTTTACCGTTAAACACGAAACATGTGCACTTTTGATCGATGCATATGCAAATTAAATACTCGCGTGATTACAATCAGGCGGTAAATTGGAGTGAAAACAAAAAGTTCCGTACCCCCTTTGAAAACTATTCATGGAACGGTGGGTGGCAATATCGATTGCGCAATTTAATTACACGATGTCGGATCGTTTTAAAGAATCGCGAACCTACGCTAACCCTCCAAAATATTCGATGATTTGGGAGATACCGTTCTTTGACGAGGGTGGCGAACCGTAATCGGAATCTCGATAACGAAAAATGTTCGTGATTTCCGTGGTATCGTCGGCAAGGCGAGATCGATGCAACGTGTCTTCATTTAAAACGCCGCGAATCGCTATCGTACCTCGATTTCTCCACGTTAATTGTCGCCAATTCGTCTTCCTTTCTTTTTTTGCTGGACCTTGAACAGAGAGCACCGCGACTCGACGTTTACGAAAAAATTTCGATTCGACACACGGCAAACTTAACCTAGATATATCTTCGATTTGTTTGTGGAAAATGTGACAATTTAAGAAATTGTTCAAAGGAGTCCAATCTAGACAACCCTCTCCGAACAAATATAGTCCCGGTGCTCGTATCAATATATGGCTGCAAATAACGCCGTGTAATTTCGCGAAACACGTCGCCGGCAGGTATTGGGTATTTACCTATCGTGGTCAATAGGATTTTGATAAAACTGACGGTTTATCGAATCGCTTTATTCGTTCGACTGCGACACAAAGACGTCGGTGACGTGAGTGTGATTTCATATAGGAATTGTATTCCTCTACGTACAATAAAGATGTATCGAGGTTAAAATTATCTTCTCTGTAAAATACAGTGACAGAAATAATCGTACTTTTACATACATAATTCCCAGTTTAGAGAACAAAGAATCAAAATTTATTTTATCGACACGAAAGCACGTGTCTACGTGTTTCCAGTAATTTCATTATACGAGGCCAAAGTTCATTTACGCAAACGACATATTTTTCCAGACTTTAGATGAACGCGTAAAATACTAACGGCAAACACGGAAGAGCTCGTATATTTTATTAACGCCGACGATAAATAACGCAACGTTATGACGGACGATGATTTTACGGTTATAGTGGCGTTTGTCTTTGGGGAGTAGTGCCCGCAATTTCGGCGTTGAATGCGTTCTAAGTTATTACGATGAGAATTCATAAACGGGCTCGGTGCCCTGAATTTATTGCGATCGTCTTCGAATTTCCGCACCAGCCCGTAAAATATAAACAAAGGTATAATATGGAAAGAGACTCGTAAAATAAACAACGAAGCGCCTTACGCCTTGTTTTTCCTTATATCCGGCCACCTCACTTTAATCAACTTTATTAAAACGCTCAGACAGTTTGGCTTGTTAATGTTTCAAACTTCGAGAAATATTAAAATTAACATTTAAAGCAATAACGACTCTTTTTCAGTCACAATATCTTACATCTGCGCGATCGCACCTTGCAAGGGCCTTGCTTGTGCAGACATTAAAACCTTATCGAACTAGTTTCATTATCGTTTCTATCAGTTTTTCGCGAACGGATTTTGGACTACTCGTGCATCCTTTAATTTCAGCATTTAACAGAATTCGCCGCTAATCCCTCGAATATTTATCTTTCGTCGAGTGTTTCTTCGTCGTTTTGGACTTTTCAGCTTCGTTTCTCTCTGGTCCCTGTGCTCGTGTACCGCGTCGGAAACAAGGATGGAGGAAGTAGGTATATACACGAACCTCAAAGTTCGCGAAGAAAGTTAAGACAATGAATAGAATTACCGCGTCATGTTACCAGGAAGCGTCTTTTGGCTGAGTGCGAACGATACCGTGAACGGCGAAGTTGATATAAATTCGAGCTCGTTTGCTTAATATATTCAAAAAGGAAATGCCCGTTAATGCAATCAATGACGTCGTAAAAATACCCCAGCTGCGTTGAAATCAACTTTAATCTCCCGAATACGGAGGTATCCGAAATATGACGCGTCAGACCAGCCGTGTCCTTACTTTAATATCGTCGCGAGAACTAATTTCCATTGTCGTAAAATAATTCGTAACCGTTTCGCTCGACTTCGTTCGGTTCTTTTCGTGTTCGTTGAAACCATAAAAATAAATGCTAGATCGCGTCACGGTATCGAGCTACTACGGTCGATTCGAATTGATACACATCCAGTTTTTCCATGCGCGCAACTCGACCGTAATTAACGTTCGAGCTTAATTAAAAAACTCGCGTGTTAAATCCTCCGCACGGCAAATTTCATCAAAAGGAATCTCCCGAAACGCGCAATCGGTGGAAAAACTCGCGTTGTTCGTGCACGAAATGCCCGTAAAGCATCTTCCATCGGAAAACAATAGAGCAAAACTTTTTCGCGTACGAGCGTGACGGAGAAGCGAAAGAATTTCCATTTCGAGTAAAATCATACGAGGCGTTAACACGTTTCGGATACAAAAAAGGACGCGAACGTCCGAGCGAACGGATTCGATATCAGGTGGAATGCGCGGAAAACGCGGCACCCGTAATTCGGAACACGCCACCGAGAGAACTCGCATTGTGCGCACGAACGCTCGGAATACATACTTTCAAGACGCGTGGGACGACAAGAACGCGCGAATACCGATATTCGAATTTCAAATATTCACCGATCGAGCCATCCGTGAATTTTCAACCGGCTTCGGAAGATATTCGGTAATTCCATCGATAAGTAACGCGGTTTTCCCGAGGACAGTGCGATATGGTGATAAAACTGAGAGCGGAATTCGTGGACATTTTATCGTATTAGGACGGAGAAGTGGACGTCACATTTTAGCAATTTTCGAAGCTTGCACGATTACTTTAGTAGGTACGGAAGGTACGAAACGGTAGGTACGAGAAACGAGTGGCGTTAAAGAAAGGTGCTACCGAGGGAGTTTGAACGAGATCGGTCGAGGGAGGATCTTCGAGGAGTGCGCGTCGTCGCCATCAGCTGGTCCGCGATAGAAAAGTATTTCGTTCGGAATCGAAATCCCATAAAATTTACGTTCCGATATCAATTAAATGTTTTACCTCCGTAAGGGTTATGGTTTCGAAGACTACCTCTCCGAACATTTTACGATGCACTGGGAGAAAATAAATTTGTCCCTTCTTTATCGCTACCTCGTTCAAGTGGATCTTTTATAGAGGTCCTTGTTTCCGCCCGAACATCGCTTATCATTTACGAGGATCTAATTATCGATAGCTCGAAGGTTATATTCTATAGCGTGATTCTTTCGCGCATTCTTGTACTGTCATCTTATTTTCTTTTCTCGAAAAGAACAAGGTATAAAACTAGACGGAAGGCAAAATGAGCTTTACGCGTGCATGTCTTTCTTCAAGCAAAACGAGATCATAAATCTTCATAAATATTGCATAAAACGCCGCTGCTACGCGCGCGACTTCAGAGAAAGGTTCGAGAAAATCTGCGTTTGGATAGTTTTAAAAAATTCCCGCACCTGTTCCGAACGAAAATTTCGGTCCGCGGTATTCGCGCGAAGCACGTACACGTGCCATGCCTTTTTACAATCGAATTCAAGCTTTACGTTGAAATTACGAATTAAATAACGTCGAGTGAATACGCTGCTACCGGGGCAGCATAGCGAGAGGAATTTCTTCTGTCGCTGTGGAACGAAACCCGGAAAGAGTCCAAACGAATTAAAATAACGAAACGTTCGCCTATCTCTTACAAATTACGTCGGAGAATGGGATAGCCTAATTAGATTCGGCCTTCCTCCATCGCGTCTCTACCCTCGTTCGTTCCGTGCACGTATAAAAAGAACCTGTTAAAACGCTGTAAAGGAGCACCGCAAATGAATGTCGGAACGCCGAGATACGCGCCCAAAGGAAAGAATGCGATCTACATTCCACGTGTTACGATGTTGTAACCGAGGCATAAACTCATAAGATGCCTATAAGATGAGAAAAAAACGAGCGATGCATCCAGACGAAGGGTCTTCTTGTGAAAAAGTCAAAGTGTTATCCTTCCGATCTACAAAAGTGGAAGATATTGGAAAAGAAATAATAAATTTTGAAAAAGTTCTTTTCAGCAATTAGTGCGTTATAAAGATTGCCTATTGACCTGTATCTTCCACGCATAAAACATATAGCTGCGAAAAATTGTAGATAACAAATCGTTGCTTATTATAGAAAGTTCTGAGCGCGTACTTTAACTACGAACAACACCAACAGTCGCTGATGAAAATTATTGTTCTCTGAAAGATTTTGGAAACGACAAGCTCGTGGGCTACCAGCATAGAGGATAATAATAGGTTACCGGTTCGTTTCGTCCCAGCTCGTTAACATTTTCAAAGTGTGCACGGTGCTTTGCGAAGAGCCCGAAACCATGGTATCGTCGAAAAAGAATCAAATATGCGGTTTTTATTACAGTTTGAAACTGAAATTGTAGTCGGCGGAGAGGTCCTTTAATCTACATTTAACGGCATGCAATTACACGTGCATATGACGCGTCCGTTTCAAGCTCGAACGTTTTAAAGTGCGATTTGGGTTTTGCCAGTTTAAACGGAGAAAACCGACTTGGATTATGCATCGCATGGTTCGCATAGATTTTATGATACAGGGAAAAATAATTGTATCGCAAGTACCTTGCATTACCTTTCAAATATCTGGAAAGAATTAATAAAATGTCACCATCATGTCTAAGTACTTTTACTAATATCTTTGAAGTCGTAAGAGATATCGAACAATTTTTAAATACAAAATTTAATGGTTTATCGATGTTATAAAATCCTAAAAATTATTATATATTGTATTTAAAATTTTTGCAATATTTCTTACAGTTTCTGAAATATTATCTCGCAACACTAGAACTTCCAGGGATTTCAATGCGCGGGAAAATCTTCACGTGTTTTTTATAGTTTAAGTAATTGCGAGCCAAATTATCAAATTAATGTAAAACATAATTCACTTCTATGTGTCCGTGATTGTCAATGATTGAGATATCGTCTGTCAACCGACACGAAAATAGTTGTATCGAAAGCACAATGGAACAAATATTCATGAATTAATTTGAAATATTTCATGGCGAGGTATCGAGTTTATTTGCGACAAAATAAAACGTTTATTAACAAGGGAAAAATATAATTTATCGAATCCAAACACGACCACCTCGATCGGATTAAATATAAATTCTGGTAGTTAAATTACGTTCGTTCTATTGGCTTTCGTACAGTTCTACCGACGAATAAAAAGTTTTCTCATTCCTGATGCAAAATACTAGCCACTTTTAAATTCAATAAACTCTTTTGAATATATTTTCCATACTTTCTTGGTAAACCAGTCGTACTTCTTTAAAGAAGTTGTCCAAACTTCGAAACAAATAGTAATCCGTGCAAGACAGATTTGATATAAGGATCTACGTTTACTTTTGCATTCGCGGAACTTTCCGAACGTATTTTCCATACTTTCTTGTCTAACCAGTCATCTTTCTTCGATGAATTTGAAGAAATTGTAAATACTTGGATTATTACGTCCATTCGGAATAGTCCACGAATCAAATACGTATAAATATCTGCAAGAACGTTTGCATCGATTCGACGAATCGAAGATGTTAGCCGAACGAAACCACGTAACGTTCATCTCCCACATAGAGTCAACAGTCTGTCCTAAACTTGAGTACAGATTTGTTTGAGCGAACTGATGAAACCTGTCGTCGCGGTCTTGCGATGAACATCGCGATAGGTTGTTCGTTTACTGATAAAACTCGTGTACCTATGCTCTACTAATGGTACTCGCATGCTTGCAATTCAATTCAGAGCAAAAGTTGGTCAACAGAGCATTCTTTCAACGACCGCATCGCCACAACTGCGGCCGATCTCATCGTTTGTCTCCTCGTTTGACGCGGTGTACATTCGGAATTTCGAGTTCTCGTGTATCGAACGTTCGTCGACAATGAATGCATGTTTGAAATGACGGAGAACGCGGGAACTCCTACAGGATTCGTGCAACTCCGACGAAGACTCGTTCCCGGAGGAGGATGCTCAGACATTCCGGTCGGCGCTTCAGCGAACGAGACGATTCGACTACTGTTTCAAACAAGGAAGAAGGGAAGAGGTCTAAAAGACACTTTGCCCGGTCTAATAGAGTTCCTGTCAGAGGTACCGATCGCTATACCCTTGATTTTCACTTCTGTTCGCAATAGATTTCAATTTATAAAAAAAACTTGAAGCGCCTCCTTCGCGTTGCTGGCCATATCTATTTCCGTGATTGAGACGCGGTATGAAACTATTTGGTATGTCCCTTTGATCATTCCAACCGTAGTCATAGTTACTACATACCATCGGTAAATTCCATGGAGTTTCACGGTAATAGAAACTGGATATTTACTCGAGTCCGATAATGAACACGCGCGCGGTTAGTGTTCGAAAGGTGCGTCGAGCAACAGCTAAAATAATGAAAATAAAACGCGCCCTCGCCGTCTCATTTGACAAATGGCGGGCACGTACGTTTTTCCCGTAATTCGAAGTAAAGTGTGGCGTGCATGTAAAAGAACGGCGGATATGTAAAACATCGATTCGCGTTACCTCGGCCCCGCTATTTCACCCTATTCTGGAATACATACACTCAGGGATATATATATATTTTCTGGCAGAACACCAAATTCTCCACTCTCGAATTACCTTTTCCACCAACTGGCCGTTTTCGGCGAAGTCACGGACCACCGTCGTACCTTCCCTACGTCTCCTCGCGAGAGCCGAATACGTGGGAGGCAACGAATTGCTTGCAAAAAGCTTCGGTACCCTTGTTCTTTAATGCACCACTTTTATGGCGGAAAAGTTGGACATGAAATGTAGAAGGAAAGATAAAAGTGGAGGGCACGTGGTTGGACACGTTAGCAAATGTAACGGAGTGCAAACAAGCACGGAAGTAGATAATTGTGCGCAATTAAAGGTGCCACCCCAGTTGCCACCTCGAACCAGAAAAACAATTTGAAAGTCTCAACGGACCATTTACTCTTGCATAAGATTTTATTGTTCACGTAAATCAAAAGATTCGCGCTAGGATAAAACCCAGGTATGAACTTTCTTCCTAACAAGAAAATAACGATGACTGCGTTACGAGAGCTGTACGCTCCATTATTAGCGTGCAGCACGCATCGCTGCTGTTCTAAAATCGTTTCTGTTGTCTTCCTATCGGTAGCAAAATGTCTCTACGAGGTTTTCCTTGTAAACGTAACGTAGACATTCGGAAAACACGCGAAGCGTGTTGCATCGCTGTGAAATGTCGAAATGTAAGTGGTTTCCAGTGTAAGGTTCCTAATTTGATCCTTCTTTCTTCCTCCCTTAGATCGGTCAGGTAAGAAAAATTGCATCAAACCGCGAAACGAATTCGTGCGTGTAAAAAAGTACTTTGAATTCAGAATGTTTTCCCGCCATTTCGTATCGTAAATAATTTTAAAATAATTTTCAAATTATGTAGACGAGAAGTGGAAATTTAATCTTTACGTATTACATATCCTCGTGCAACGTAGAATATTCAGTCTAATATTGGAATCATTATTAACATTATTGTTTCAGAAAATTTTGGTTAACGAACAAGCTTTGATAATTTACACTTCTCAGCTATAGCGCAATATATTTAACATTTACTACAGGCTTAAATAATTAAATCTTGTCCTGCCTTTGTGCACCTGTCCTCAAGTTTCTTCCGTCTATGGTACTGTGATATTGTTTCGTAAATAATCCTACCGCTATAGGGACACGATAATACCCTATTCCCGTTGAAAATCCCATATATTAGAACGGCCTACCTTCGATTGATTCCACGGTTCGTTACGCATAATTACTTCTACATATCAACGTCAATATTAATTTCAATGAAGTGTAACTAACAAGGCAACCATTCTTCGACTAATCGCCTCGCTCGTTACACATAATTATCTTATACTGCAATGTTAATATTAATTTCAATTACAGATTAGATATCCCGCGTACTATGAGAATATATAACGAACAAAATTTGAATACCGCTAATAAGAGTAAGTTTTGTTTAAATTTGTATGATAACCATTTCTACCGCCTGTTCGTTCGACTTTGAGAAATCATTCGAAATGCCTGTACAAAACATCTCGAAGATCGCAAGTTTCCCCATCCTTGACACTCGATTCAAGTATTCGATAACCTTCGAAACAACTTCTTCGACTGGCTAGAAACACAGTCGGACAGAAGGCCGCACTCCACCATTTGTTCTGAATAAGATTGGACAGAAACTGTGCCAACGAAGGCGAGAAAGAGAGAGAGAGAGAGAGATGAAGAAACAAACAGGCACTTACCATCAGTAACTTTACTTTGTTAACCAAAGGGGATGTCGTAAGGAACTTGTTGACGGCCGTCAATATTTTCCCTTCCAACGTGGCAGCGTTTCCGGCGTCTCGTTCTTGCGAACATCCGGGCCCGATGTCCGCTTCTCCGGGGCTGGGCAACAACCCCCGGCAGTCTCGCGGGAAATCCCTCTTCTTCAGTCTCCCCGCGGGCCCTCGTGGCTCCTTCTCCCTTCCTGTTGTCGCTCCCTCGACGATCACGCTTCGCGCGCGTTCCTCCTATCCGCAATGAACGCGATTACCCAATTTTATTCCGGCAACCCCTCTGGATGTCTGTTGCCGCGGGACGGTTGATCGCGTATCCTCCAGGGGCACGAACTCGCTCCAAGTAACAAATGATTTCGGAGAAGTCGAAGGTCTCGTCGGGTAAACGCGAGCGAACCACAAACGCTCAAGAATGTTTACCGAGAGACCGTCGCGATTATTTTGATCGCTGTTATCGTGTACTTCCCGATGTGAACGAAAGATCAGATGTCGATGAATACCATTTGAATTCAACGAAACGATGACTTCCAAATTACTTATCTCTCCAATTGTTTCGAACGACGCTAGATCGGATCGAGCGCGCCCATTTCTTTTTTTTGCCCTTAACGAACGGCCTCGACTTGATACCGCGAGGTCTAAGGATCGGTGGCTGTCGAAAGGTCCTCAAGGTCCCGGCGGTGCCGCGTTCTCGACATGGACTGAAGTCCGGAGCAGGCCGATGGATGCTGCGAGTTGCTCCAGAGGCAGAAGAACGCGCGCGCGAGAGAAAGCCGCGCGTGTCGAAGAGGGAAAGAGACAACGCTAGAGGAGGGGAACGGTGAACGAGCGAGGGTGAGAGAAGCGGTCACGAGGTAGGGGTTGATACGTGGAAATCGTGAGAGTGGGGGAGGGTGAGAGTATCTATCGAGAGAGGGAGCGAGGGAAAGGAGGGTTCAACGAGGGAAGAGTTTCAACGAACGCCACTAGTTGCTGGCAACCCTTGGATGTTTACGTCCATGACGTTCAAGCTTGGTTGCCGATTACTCTTACCGATACGCTAACATTTTCTTCGGCAACCAAAGACCTTCAAAGAAGGGTCATTTGGGCCATTGGATGATTCGATTTCTTCTTACTTTTACCAGTATACGTATTCAAGAGCCTTATCCAGAAGCTTATCGTAACTTCTCAATTCGAGCAAACGTCGCGTCGATGGAAGAATTGGCTTTTATTTGCGATCAAAATTCTTCCAAAGTTGCATCGATCGAAACACGTGGTAGTTGTACTTTTGTCTAGCAGCCATCGATACGTTGCAGTCTCGCACTCTTGAAGTGAAAAGAATTTGCTTTATCTCGGTACGCAAGTATGTCATCGCTAATTGTGTATCCGCGCCAAATATTAATTACGAATTAACGATAATACGAAGTACTTATCGTACACTATGTTCTTTACAACGTATCCATTTAATTTTATTCCATTTCGGTTGGTCGTCACATTCGTTAATCAAATTTTACTGAAACAATAATGTTAATGTTGGTTTTAATTATCGATCGAATACTCTGTCTACCATGAGGATGTGTGATAAATGAAGTTTAAGTTTCCAGCAACAGTGCTGTTTTGATTAAACTCGAATGATAACCATTTCCACTCCTGGTCTACTTAATTTTGACCATCAATTTTGAGTGTGCGATTGCGATCCTCTTCCATTAACAAACAATTTTTTGAATTTCCGTTAAAATTACATTTGGAAATTGGAGATATATCGTTCAATTATATGTATAGCATATCGCGACAGTAATATATTATAGCTTTATACATTCAGGAGAATTGGTCCGCGTTGCGAAAGGGTTAGTGGCATCCTGTTTGGTTTGCCTTTTGTTCACTTTGACGATCAAAAATTCAACGAAAAAACGAAACAATGGTGCGCGGGAACGATGCAACTTCATTGTTTCAACGTTCTATCGTGAATGCCAGATGACAAAGGACACGTCACGTGCGACGAAGTTTCTTGAGAGATCATATCACATTTTTTCATGAAACTGGATCATTGAAGTGTTATGGTAAACGATGTTACGCCGTCCGCGCAGTTGATACGATAGGTCGATGACAAGCATTTAAATTTAAATGCGAGGGGACGAATGATACAGGTGCGAGCATCGGTTGCATCATCGGTAACACTTCATTACGATGTATCACTGCACGAGTAATCTAGGTAACTCGCATCGAATCAAAATTCAATTTGACCGATGCGTTTAACATAACGGACTGTAACAAAATTTTATTTGAAATTTGGTTTATCTCCGCGGTAGATGTTTCCAAAGACGTGAAGCGGTTGAACCGAATAGTCTCGAAGGTCTAAATACGTGGTAAAAGGGTAGATACTTAAAACGAATTCGTAAAATAATATCGATCTTTCGAAATAAAATGGATACGTCAAGCTGCTGATTACGAGCAGCGAAGCAGGATCCTTACCTTAACTTTCGATGAAACTTTATATCTTCCGAAAGCGGTACCTTAAAGTCTTCTTACCGTGTTAAGATGTAAATGATCTTGAGACCATTTATGTCACCGTCGAGTTTCTTGAGAAATAATGGCCTCCCCGGACATTTCCCCTCCCTTATGCAAAACTGTTCATTATCATGCGATTCGCGTTGAATTTCATTAAAGAAACGTTAAGTGATTTGCACGGTATTCGTAACGATTAAACGATAGATTTAATTCTGCAATTGTTTTATTCAAAAACCATAAACAATTAGTAAGAACCGAGTAAATAATAGTATTGGATGATAAATATTACTACCAGTACAATATTTCATTTTAAAGACAACGAAATGAGTTCACGTATTTCAATTAAGTATTAAAGTTTGTCCGGCTCCTAAATTAAATACTTCGTAATTCGTGCGGAAAACAGAGCTACAAGTGCTGCCACCTATTCGCGCATGTCTGAACACAAACGAACCCTGTTTCGACTGAAAGTAAAGTCACTTTTTACGTATTTAGTTCTCGCGATCTTGCTTCACGTTTTTGCCGCGTAAAATATTACCGACATTTATTTCATATTACGAAAATACATATACTGTCGCCGTGTACGCGAAAACCTGTATCGTAACATAGTCGCGAAAGAGATCCTAAATCTATTTCTGTATTCGTCGAAAGAAGATCCCTCTCATAATATCACAGGTATAGGTACTCGAAGTGTTATCTGTAATCGTGCTCTTACGCAGAAAAGTACATATCGAGCATTCTTAAACATTGTCGTAGCACCGTGTCGATGATACGAGTAACTCGTAATCCACGAGATTATCGGGCGCGTATTGAAACGAACGCAAGCGAAATCGTGTCTCCTAGAGCGCTACAAAATCCTTGAGTCGACGATGCGTCCATCCGTTATATTACGTAAAAATCTAAGGTCAAAATTGACACGGAGTCAATCGGTATACCAAATCGATGACAATATCACGCCATGTAACGTCGTTCGCGATAAGAACGTAAATGTCCCGCGGCCAAGCATACTCACGTATTCGGATCTCTAGCGCTCAACTTTACGAATCGATCTCGCATCGACGCGATGGAATCATCATTGCTTGTCCGGAGGACGAAGCGCCAAGGCCAGAACTTGTTGCATCTGTATCCTCACGTCTAGCTTCTTTTCTTCCGGTACTTGCCGAATGATCGGCAGCAAGGACAGCAGGAACATCTTGTCGTAATCGTCCTCGTCGTAGGCAACGCGTTGGCTACTGTGCGAGGACAGCATGTCGTGTATTTCGTTATCGAAAGAAGCGAAAGGTGTTTCGCAAAGCTGCTTCGGATAACGGGGACACACTTTATAGGATGCGCCCGGTTGAAGATACTCCCTGCTCGTCGTTATGGATGGAGCGGCGTGGGACAACGGTACGTCGTATTCCTCGATCACCGGATTATCGACCTCGCCCTCGCTTTCCTCGGATTTGCAATTATTTATCGTCGCCCCGACGTTTCTGTAACGTATAGTTGCACCAATGTAGGACTGTTCGAAAACTCTTCCGACTATACCAACCGTTTGTTCTCCACTGTTGGCATGAGAAACAACAACTGATCGAAATACATGTACTTCTTTCGCTTTCGACCAGCTGGTCCCAATTTCTGCGACTTCTGAAGTTTCAGTTCTTTCATGAAATAGTCGCGAATGTTTCTCCATTTCCCTCGTAAGTTTTTCTCTGAAAATAACAGACACGAAACACTCTGATACGTCTTCTCAAAATCGGCGTACGGTCGAGCGTAAATCACTGCCACTCGGTTCGACTAATTTAACAAATTAATCGTGTAAGAGGTAGTTCTCTTCGTCACGAGGAAAAATTCAAACAAATATTTCAATCTGTGGAAATATATACAATCTCTACACGGGATTATGTAAGCGAACAATCATCGTCGCTTTCATAACTGCTCGATGAAGAGAAACTTGAACTAATTTTAAAGGACTCCGAATACGGTCTTCGCGGACTAGTGCCAGAGTGGAGCAAGTGCAAGTGGAGGAATCCGGATCGATCGATCGCAAGAGGCTGTATACCTTCTATGTTTCTCTCCTCGTCCGTCAAGCGCGCCCAATTCGGTACCATCACCTGGCAGACCTCGTCCCACGCGGTCATCTTGGCGTTACGGTCGTTGTACTCGCTACGATTCACGTCGTAAATCGCCGGTCGTTTCTCGATTTCCTCGATAAATTTCTCCGTATCAAACATACTTGTTACGTTACGAGAACCGTCACAATTACCCTCGAGGGTTTCTCGTCGGTCTTTTCTCGACGTTTTTCCTTTCCCCCTTATTTTTTTTTTTTTTCAAATTCTACGCGCTATTGGCGGTGAATTACACGTCGGAGGAGAAAGAATTCGAGGTTTCCGTTAACAATGCCGCGTAGAAGGGGGATGGCGAGGTTCGAGTTGAAGCGCCGTCTGTTTTTCAGCGACGCGTACGAGATACGGGATTATCAATTCGGATTAATTCGTGCGCGTAGACGCCACTGGTCGACCGATATACGCAGTCGATGTGCTGCGAATTCGATTAATCGAAATCAGCGGCGAGAATTGCGAACCAAGAACGATCGAGACGAATAACGAACGAATTTTTCGACGGAAACGTGTCTACCGCAAGCGATTCTGTTGCGTATGTTAGCTACGTCGTCGTCGACAGCTTGCGCGTCACTGCGGAGAAACCGTTGGACGGCCAACTCGGTTTGGCATCATGGCGCTAGGCTGGCGTGCGGTTGCGGTTGCGGAGCGGAATCTATGCCGCCGCTATGCCGCAGCGTTGCCAAATCTACCAGCGAGAGCTGAAAGCCGACGGAACCCGCGCGATTGCCTTCTTTCCTGTGTCGCGTCGGTGTGCGCGAGAAGCGTCGCTGCGACACACATTTCCAATGCGGTAATAACGACGCGCATCGACCGCGCCGGATTTATAATAACGCTTGCAAGAAACCAGTGATCCGCAGGAACCGGTTGTAGGAGGTAATTTGCGCGCGAAGAACAGCGCCTCGCTACCTCTATAAATAGATTGACCGTTCAAATAATGCAAATTCGAACGCGATTACGCGATCTCGCGTGCGCGGATATTTCGTGCGAAAATGAACGCGCGACGATTCTACTTTATTCCAGCCGTTCGGCTTTCGATCGAGCCACGTCTAATTTTGAACGGAAATCCAAAATTAAGATGGCGCCAGAGAGTGAGCGCGATCGTGGTAATTCAATGGTATTGTCCTGTTGTCGATTTTAAATCAATATCAACTCGATACAGTTTTCAATCCAACATCGGACGGTTTGCATAAAACTTTGCACCTCTGCGATGCTCAAGTTACGTTCTTGAGCTGTGGATGCGGATTCCACATAGCTTCAGGTTGCCAGATGTTCGTGATGTAGACGACGTCAAATGTGGCGGCGCGTTGCTATGTGGTTGTGAACTCCGTGCTCAGCGGGAATGGTCGCGGCCACGTCCTCGCGTTTCCACCGCGCCGTTATCGACCATGCTGGAATCGGAATTTGGTAAACGCGGTGAAATCAACACCGCGCGAAATCTTATGCCGTTTCTTTTCTTGAGGAACCTGGAAATCTTGAAGAACGATTAAGAAAACGAACAAGAAATTTTTGAAATATATGTTTATCAGCCGTTCACGCAATAGAAATTTGTACTTTTCAACGATTCATCTATAATAAGGAAAAAATTACTCTATTGTGAGCATTATCATATTACTGTTCACATTATCCAAAATAATTACATCTATAGTTCGACTGTGATGCGTCGTGATTGGCCGCGCGTCGCGCGCAGATATTCGTTCTCCAATGGCCAGCGAACATGGACATGCTCGGATGAGAACTTGCGCATGAAGCGAGATCCGCATTGTTCGGCCATTGATAATTGGACACAATTAATGCCGTAAGAATCTAACACAACGCTCGAATAATCGCACGACAGGTAAAAATAATTTGAAGGTTGGAACCATGAAACAGGTGTTCCAATGTATTAGGGGAAAAAGTTTTATTACAAAGTGATAAATAAATAAGCGATAGAGTGATAATTGAGCTTACAAATTTTATTATCTCTATTAGAATACAGAGAGCAGTACAGCTCAGAAATAAAATAAGGGTAAAGAAATTTAGCGATGTGTAATATAAAGAAAAGATATTACAGCGAGCGAGAACAGCAACGGATGAGACACGACTCTGGGTTGCAGCTGCGAATGTCCGGTAGGGGAACCATCGAAACTCGCGAACCAAACGGGCAAAAAAAGATGGACGTTTCAGCAGAGAAGATGAAAAGAGCGAGAGAAAAGTCGAATGGGTACGGGAGGTTGCAAGCGGGAAGGGCGAAAAGAGGGTGTACAGGAAAGAGAGAGATAAAGCAACGAGGCGATGGGTGGGACGGAGGAGAAGGAGAGAGCTGTATAGTAGTCTGTTCTGAATGTACAGACCGTAGGTACCTTAACGTACCTCGTCCTCCCAGATCCTAGTCAGTCTTTAGCCGACGACAACTCAGTGAGCATCGGTCCATAGCACACGTTTCTCTTGCTTAGACGATCGTCCTTCAAACCTATATATTCTCAGTCCCGTGCTCGAGTCCAGGCAGTTTCGATCGATCGTCATGCCGGCCGAAGAGTTCCTTGGAAAACGGTATAAGCTGTTCAGCAGCGAAAATTTCGACGATTTTATGAAGGCACTCGGTACGTATAAATTGATAAAACTTCGTCCGATCATGTTCCATCGATGGAACGTTCCTCGTGTCGTTATTAACTTCGCATTCTAATGTCGAATTCATTTAGAGTAGCTACACGTTATGGTTGCACGAATTTAGTACAGCAGATTACGTTATCGGGTACTATTATCGTCGGTGTACTGTCAATACGTCGCGAGTACGATTGAAGAATGAAGTAGTTGACGATTGCAAAGGAGTTATGAAAATGATTGTATGACAAGTTATCAATTAATGTCTCGTCGATTAGTCATTCTATCTTCGACGTTTCTGTTGTGACCGTGGAAACCAGTTTCAGAGGCGATACTTCTTATTAGCACACAATACAGCTCGTTTACAAACATACACTCGTCATGGTAAACAATGTGTTCTACGGTCGAACACTCCGAGTGTACAATCCAACGCGTTTATTATTGATACCAGTAGCGGATCTAGACGGCTTTAAAATGGGGCAGCAACAACATCCAGTAACATCCATAGGAATAACTAAAATAAATTCATAATTGAAGTCTTTTCAATTTTCAATAAATTTAGATTTTTTTGGTCGATACCAAGGAAGTATCTTATATCTGCTACTGATTAGAGAACGTATGAATATCGATACCAAACCGAATCCAGATAAGAATGATATCCTTAATACTTTCCGAATCGATAAGACAAAATTTGGAGATACGCCCGAGAGTTCGATTTTGTTGTGAAAAACAACAATTTCGGAGCACAGGAATGTATTCTAACGATTACACAGATTAGAGATTTTATAAGTTTCTTGGTTACTCAAATTCGAGAAACTTATGTTCAACGTGAACTGTTTAGAAGTACATTTTCATATTAATGTCAATACTGATTTACGAAGCATATTTTAAAACACATTAAATCTGCAACTTGGCAGTAATAAATAAGATAATCGATTTTAATATGTTGAACTCTGCTCCGCTGCCCGTGCAACGACCTGACCTCACGCTTAATTCCCGCCATGTGCCACAGACGGAGTCCGATTGTACACCAATTTAGCACTTGAATTAATTTACCGGCAAGATTAATAAATCGCAATTGTAAGTCGAATCGCCCTAATGTATGGTACTTATGGAATTGACTTAATAAAAATACATCGTCTCTTTTGCCAGATAAAAAACATTGATAGAGCGATACGTGTAGGATGTTTTGAAACTGATCGAGTCAGCCCATTGATAGTCATTTTATTATCATGTAAACCAAGAAATCTGTGCATGCTATAGGATATAGCATGAATGAGATCATGCAGTATCATTTACATCGGGATCATGAAACGAATACGCTTCGCGTTTGCATGCGAATGAGCATATTTGTTACTCGTTCCTAATAGATATTAACCTCGTAAATGTGTTTCTGTATTTCTGAACATCTGCTTTAAATTTGTTTGATGCTTTGATGCATAATATTATGTGATATTATTCGGTTACTGCCAAGTTATACTCAACCTTCGCGTGCTGGTATAGTATGCGTTATCGCGAGAAATTGTTACCTACGTACATTTTTATCGCTACGTTGCGACTCGGTATTCGCTTTCATGCCACACTCGAAACGATACTTTGGAATACGACTCTTCTTTTTCAGTGACAGGTGACATTAGGTCCTGATGCAATAACTTGTTTTACAAATTATTCAAAAACTTCCTATGCCGACTTCATGCAATTCAAATGAACATTATTACATAGTTAGTCAAATATAGTTCTTATAATCGTTCATTTACAAATTTCATGTCGACTTTGAACGACTTTATCGCCGAAAATTTTTATTATAATACATATAATCGACAACAGCTAAATGATCATAGCGTGCACGACATTTTGTATTCTCGTGGTACGATGGTGGAACCGGTTGTTTCGGTACGATTACCGGAAATTGAATAAAAGTACACTGTCACTGGTCGACGTTGTCCACGCGTTGAAGTGTTGGCTGATCCCGCAAAGGAACGTAAATTATACCGTTCTCGAATACACGCCAATTTTTGAACAAAGTACACGTATGGGCTGCGAACATACGTATCACAAAAAACCGCGATAATATCTTACAGCTTGTACGTGCGATCACTTTACGGGAAATATGTATGACTAATATCAGTTACGTGATATATCTATTCTATAATAAAACGTCGGCAGTCCAAAGGTTCTCGTGTGGAAATAGTTGCACAGCGATATGCATGGCGCACGTACAAAACGAAAAACTAAAATTATGGAAATTCCATCGGCTTAACCAAATAAGATTACGATTGTCATTTCCAAAGATACGCGATACCCCTCCGTAAACATACCTCAGAATCGTAGGGGGTATCGCAAAAGTTCAAACTTCAAAGTTTTCGTTTTGCTTCGTTCATTTGAATTAAACCGAACCTCCTTTATGCGTGTTGATTGATAAGGGACTCGGCAATATCATTATGTGCAATATAAGATGCGATAATAGCCGAGCTTGTGTTCAGTCGGTTTTCTATTTCCGTTGGTTTCGCGTCGCACACGATCGTACAAGATGCTCTCGGCCTTTTACGGGAAACGTTACAAGCTGCAGACCAGCGAAAACTTCGACGAAATGATGAAAGCCTTAGGTGAAGTACACGTGGAACACGTTTCACTTTGTTCGATTACTTTGGATAATTCTGTATTTTCTTTAAATTGCCGATGCACAGCACCACGAAGAAAGTGGTAGGCCCGGAAGTAGAAAAGGTTCTGGGGTGTTCGGATTCGTAGAATGTTCAAAGTGTAGAAGCGGTTTAAAGACGGCCAGTACGAAAGGTTCTTTGAATTCTGTGCATTTCTAAATCCTGCCTCGTTTTGTTTCAGGTGTAAGCCTGATGACGCGTAAAATGGGTAGCAGCGTGAACCCCGTGGTTGAATTAACGGAGAACAATGGGCTCTACACGCTGAAAACGACTAGCCCGTTCAAGTCCTCCGAAATAAAGTTTAAACTCGGCGAGGAGTTCGATGAGGAAACACCGGACGGAAGAAAAGTGAAGAGTGTCTGTAGTTTAGAAGGAAATAAACTCGTTCAAATACAAAAGGGCGAGAAACAGACCACTATTGAGAGAGAATTCACGCCGACGGAAATGAAAGCGGTACGTATGGTTAACGAGCACAGAGAAGAATATCGAGGGAGATAATTGTTGAATCTATCGTATGAAACTGTAGTCGTAAACCTTGACGGTTCGTTCGTTATCTCCTTAACTCGGCAGCAAATCTAATAAAAATCACCTCGATAATCAATTACGTAATCTCGCGCCATAGGGGATCATTAAGGAATTACAAGTTTAACGATTCAATTGAGTTACATTTCGTGCAATGGAAGGAGTTCCGCAGAGTTGAACGACACGAGAGATAACGGGACGAACGTCTAATGATAATAAAAATGCCTTTGTCATTGGTCAAAAGGTCCGCCAATTACCGCGTACCTTTTGTATTCGTGACTCGGGCAATTTAATAAGTTCAATAATGGAGTTAATGATAATCAATTTCGAAGCCTTGAGAAGTAGTTGAATACCGATTGAGTATAAGTTTTAAGGCTTTTTTTTTCTGTTACAGGTCATGAAAGTCGACGATATAATATGCACGAGAGTATATAAAGTCCAACAATAAAAATACCGCTAGCCGGGGAAATGATATTCCATGGGTCAATGATTAATTGACACTGTTGAAAGTTATTCTTGCAAATCTAAGAACTTTACATTATTTTGATGAATGTAAAAGAAGCAAAAAATATGCATACAAACGTATAAATGTTGTTGCTATGATTTGAAAGTGATGATATGCGCGCACAATTTTGCATACGTTAAAGAATTTTGTATTTCGTATATTTTGTATGCTTCTTTAAATGTAATTCAAATTGTTGCTTTCACGGGAATTCTTAATAAATAAACAATTAGTACATCGGTTGTAAATATATAATTGTAATTACAATTCATATGAGACTTTATACAACGATTGAGTATATCCCATTATGATTTAGAATACAACTATTCGTCTGGGTCTATCACAGGTGAAATCTGAAACAATACTTTATTGTATTTACGCGCTACTTTCACGCGGTTCTTCGTAATGTACGAATAACATGAAAGTAAGTTAACTCTTACATAATATTCTATGTAACAAGTATGTCCCTCATCGGTTTTAACCATATATTGAAAACATAATAGTCCACATGTATCGGTTCTCAAAGAAACTTTATTCGCATATAATAATGCCTTCATAGCTGGCTTAATATGCGATAACTTGTAACTAGATGTTGACGTCGAGTTACATTGAAAATTATCTATTAATTCGCCATCGTGTGGCAACTCGACATGGCAAATTCCTGCTAAACCAGCTGTACTAATTCGAAAAAATGGGGCAGTAGGCGATAAGAGCAACTGTAACAGAATTATAAAACTACAAAACTATAAAACTATCGACGCGCGAATTTAAAATCGTCAACTACCTCGATAAGGTCACTGGTTGGATCAAGTTCTGATAAAATATCTTTTAATAATTCAGTTTGTAATACTACTTTATTCAAAACATTTTCTGGTTCAAGATGAAAATCTAACAATTCATCAGGCTGTTGAGTTTTTAAAGAACAATCTGTTATAATTCCATCTTCTTCTATAAGAACTGTTACTGGATGACCAACACCCTATTGTTAAAATTATTCTATTTTAGGACTTGGTTATATCTATGAAGTCTTTACTGGAAAATTTGATTTATATATACTTTATAAAAGAGCTGTAAAGCCACTGAGCTTCCTTGAGAATTTATATTACTCCAAAACATACAAAGACATTCCACTAATACATTCAGGTTTATTCGAAAAATTATATCTTCCTTCAACTTAAATTCTTGAAATATGTGAGATGGAATGTAAGCACTAGCTTGCATACATTTTGCATCTTCCACTGTTACTTTTAAACCATTTTCAGTTCCAAAACAAGTTGCACTCTAAATAGGAAGTAAAAATTTTTGAGCCAAATATGTATATTTAACTTCTGCGTAAAATTAATATATTTGATGTTACCTCTTGAAAATTAATTGCTTTTAATAACTGTACTATAGTTTTGAGGTTTCCTAATTTTGCAACTAATTTATAACTTTCTATATCAGGATACATATTGCTCATATGAGACTTGATAATACAATAAGTTTTGGAACTGTTTCTCTGTTATATATTGATATACCAATTTATATTTAGTAATGGTTGCAAGCCAAGCTGCTAAAACATGTTTGCAGGTAAATAATAATCTATCATTTAATACCTGACACCTGTAAGATTAATACTTAATAACACATTATAAGACTTCCATTTATTGATAACTAAGAGAAATTTGAGAACCATACCTAAAGGAAGCACAAACACAATAATTTATATCAGGAAAAAATGTATAAACTGATCCTGAACATCCTTTAACTTGTATTAAGTATCTAGCATTATTTCTTTCTGTATGAGATGCAGATACAGTATTTTCTGATGGATAAATATGAGTTACACGACCTTGTTCATAAAGTTCTAATGCCCTTTCAAATACACCACCAAAGATATTGTACAGGTTTAATAGTATTTTGTCTGACACTAAAATCATTGATCAATACATGAAAAATTGTCATGTAGGTATAGAATATTATAAAATACATACATTTTTGTTCCCTTTCAAAACTTTCTGACGTTTCCCTTAATGCATTATTTACAAATTCTAAATATTTTACATCGCATACATTAGGTTTGCAGGCACTGCTTAATAATTGTTGATTGAAACTCATGAAGATTATTTATACTTCACCAATTACTGTGAAGTCAAATAAATTTATGAACATTATACAAACAGAGCAACATTAAAGGGAACACGTTAACTGAACATATTACAAGTATTAGGTTCTAACCAATAAATTGTTTCACGTGTCAAAACAAGTGAACTATATATATATATATATATATATATATATATAATTTTTAACACTAGAGGCGCCATCTGTGGGAAAACGCCCAAGTTTGTAGTGAAAATAGTTCCCTCCGTTCCTGTAAGATGGCGCTATCGATATCATCTAATAGATTACTCTTTATTTTTCATAAATGCATAATTAATAAATTTATTTGCTCTACAACACTACAATATATTATTTCAATTATCATATGTTTTCTTCTACAAAGGAAAGTCACTAGTGATGGTTTCGTTTTAGTTTCGCCATAGTAATGTTGGTTGTACTGATCATTCAAAACAAAGTACCGGTTATAACGTATCTAACAGACGTTGTATTACGATTACGCTTTCCAGAAAGCAAGGAAAGTTGTGTGTGTCAGTTTTATTGATTATAATTAAAATTTTAATAAAATATTAAAATGAGTCGTCATCGAAGGTATGCTAGTGATTTTACAGATTCGCTGAACAGTTTTCGTAAGTACAAATGATGCACAAATATTATTTGCATATCAAATGTTAAAAGTACATTCACCTGTTGATCAAATGACTTGTTTTCCAGAATACAATACTAGCTCTGAGTTAGATTCCTGTATGATAAGTTCATTTTCTAAGGACAGTTTGAATGAGGTTGAAGGAAGGAATGACATCTCTAATGATTTTAGACATAATTGCAATCATTCCACTATTTTAGATGACAACTTTGAAACAGATTGTACTCTTTCGAATGCATCTATTTCATCTACCACATTTACTCCATTTGTGCCAGATTTAAATAAACGTATTGATTTATTTAAAAGTGAAAACTTAAGAGAACCACTTAATAATGATATTACGGATTTATGTAACAAAAGTAAAGATAATAAAGAAAATAATAATCCTCAATGTGCAATGAAAAATATACAGTTAGAGAATAGAACACCTAAAAAATTGATCAGTGAATTAACATCAACTGCAACAAAACAGGATGTATCAGAGTTGCATAACAAATTAAAATGTAATATAATAAATGAAGTGTCAAAGAGAGATAGTAATTATAACATACACAACAATAAATTTGATGTAGTTCCTGTAGCAGAAGAAAATAAAGATATACATACTAATGGAATAATAAATTTTGAAACTATACTCTCTTCATTAGATAATCAGTTGAATCAAACGAAAGAAGTATCACAACCAGAACAACTTTTAAAACGTCTATCCAATGAATATGTCCATTGTCCAAAGAATTTCACTGAAAAACTATTAACCATTATTGAAGAATCTATTATCAATAATGGTGATGCCTCTAATGCATCTGCAATAAATTTGAGCAGATTAACAACAGAGTTCAGAAAAATGTGTAAATTCATTGAAGATGAATCTTCTCCTGATTGGCCTTCATCTGTAATGACTACACCTCCATATCCAAACCAGGTGGATGCAATTCCTGAATGTAATAAATTTGAGTCCACCAATTCATCTAAAACTGAACACTTATTAACTGCATCTATGAGTACACCATGTATACCACCTACCACACCTCTGTCTGCCATAAGTGTAATTAAAAGAAGATTCTTCCAAAAAATGTCAAAACATAACTCTGTTGGAAGCATTGATAATTTAATTAATACATCATCAAATGTATCTAGTACTGACTCTTTTGAACGTTTGGAAGCTCAGTGTAAGAGATTATTCCCAGAAGAGAAAGAATGTCCTCAACCATTACAAAAAAGTTTATCAGTGCCTTCTTTATTAAGTATGACTGAAGTGGAAAATATGTGTGAACAACAAATGGCTTCTTTAAGTATTTCTAATACATCTGATACAGAAAAATCAATCAGAAGTACACCTAACTTACTGGATTCACGTTTACATCAAAGCCCATTGATAAAGAAATTCAATACAGAGAAAGGATTAAGTTTTCCTAAATTACAACAAGAGTTATACCATGAATCAACAAATTTTGGACATGATGTATCTTATTCAAAAAAAAAATCTATAAAAATTAACAGAAAGTCTGAAGGTCCAGATGAATTGGAACAGACACTTTTGCAAGATATAGCTAAGAAAAGAAAAAGGTGCCTTGATACAGCAAGACTTATTAAAAAAATCAATGCTGATACAAAAATAAGACTAGAAGAAAATGATAATAAATCAGACTCATTATCCAGTGATGAAGCTAAGTTCTTAAAAACCCTGACATCTTGTAAAGATTATCAAACATATTTAGAAAAACGGAAACCGCTTTTTCATTTTCTGAGGAATCCTTGTCTGCCCGAAACCACAGTTAAGAACAACACAAGCACTGATTCTAAGTACAAAGTTAAAATTCCAGACATAGAAGTGTTAAATGCGAGTATGTCACCAAGAGCAGAGAAAAATACATTGAGTTCAAATATAGCATCTTGTATATGTAAATCACCATTGTCAAAAAGCAGAAATCAAGAAACTAAAGAGAAAAAAAAGTGTTCACAAACAAAATTTTTTTTTACATCAGGGAAAACTCCTCCAAATAAATATTGCAAGAAAAAAAAGATATATTTTCCAAGTATGTATAGTCCAATAAAAGATACAAAGGAGAAAAATATAGAAAGTTCAGCCTCACAAGGGCACAGAAAGAATTTTAATACTGTAGTTTCACCAGTTGGTATGTACATAAGAGGTACAGATATGCAACTTATAAAAAATGTACGAGCTAGAAAAGGTGGTTTGCTATTTACACCTGTAAAAATGAATGATACAGCATCCCCAAGTAGAAACTCAAGACAAACTATTCTATCAAAAAGTTTAACTAAACCTCAAGGACAAACATCACTGAAAATTAATTTATCACCAAAATTCAGAAGAAATCAATCATACAAACAAGAAATTACATCAGCAGCATGTGAGACTGATAGTGCACATAAAAATGATTTTGTACTTCCTAGGGTCTCTTATAAACTTCCTTTACAAGTTAAGACAGTATGTATTTTAATACAATATTTTTCCTATTGTAAAAGTAGTATACTCATTAATAACATGTTTTCTAGATAAAGGAAATTAAATCTCCTAAATCAGGAGCTCGTGTAAAGAAATTGCTAGAATCAATGGAAAGCAAAGTTGTTATACGACATGAAGGTACTATTATTTGTAGTCATATAAAATAACTTCTGTTGTCATGATATATATACAACAAATTTTTTCAGGTAGAATCAATTCAATCTGGAAACAGAAGAATGCAGGAATAGTAACAAATAATGAAATAGTAGAAATTAATTATGAACCAGAAGATGAATCTATACATATCGAACAGGCAGCTAGTAAAACGAATTTTCTTCATAAACAGAGATATATGTAATTAATACGTTAATATTTTATACTTCATTTGGAATAAACATAAACCTTTAGTAGAGTAATAGGTGTTAATAAAAATTATATTTTACTATTTTGCATTGTGTATGTTATATCCCAAAGGTGTTGCAACGAAGTTTATACCTTTTACTTCCCATTATGTGCAACGTATAAATTACGTTCTAATGGATTTCAAGAATGATCTACACCATATCGATGATTTTAACATGAATCACCGTACGTACCACTTCTACGCCTGAAATTTCTAAAATGAATTCTTGCGCCATCTAGTGGAAAATCAAATTGTTCTTATCACTCATTGGAGTGTAACTCGCAACGTTTATCATTGGGCTCGTGCAGCGATTGTACAGGCACGTCAACATTACTTTCATACCCCAATGCATTTGAGAAGTAATTAATTATAAAAAGTAAGACAAACGCAATTCACGCAAGGGTATGTAACAACCACTTTGAGACCGAACGTTTTTAATACATTTAAGTAGTACTAACGAATTTAAAATTTGTATTGGTCACTTGGAAATAAAATGTGCCTATCTTTGAGTTGGAATTAACACGGTCCTGGTTTGCGCATGGCACACACGCTGCCAGTTGCACACGCTGTTCATTTGTTGGGTATAAGAGAGGTGGAAGGAGATGATCGATAAATTCGAAGCGGTGCAACTGGATTGACAAGTAGTCATCGTACTCCTACAGAAGTCGAAGCTCAGCTGAGAAGCGATCAAGAAGTCAAAATGCCGGGACCAGGATGCGACAAGTGCACAGGTAAGAATTTGTATCGGTTTGTATGAAATCAATACTTCCATAATCCAAACAAGTAAACCATTTATTAAAAGAAATTGTTGAAAGTTTCGAAATATTAACAAATTTTTGAAATTCAATTAAAATTCCTGTTCATAGCTTCGAAATTAATGTGGAATTTGATAAAATAATACAATAACCTAACCCAGACCTAACCCAGAATTTTTTTTTAGAATGCCTGTATATACGTAGGCCCTATAGTTATTGGCCTAAACAGGAAGCAATTAAATAATTTAACAAGCTCAATTGCTTGCTGGTCTCAATTGACTAGTTTCATCAATTTACCTCTGGTTTCTATTGAATAATTTACATTTCCTCGATAAAATTGCTTATTATCTGACTACTATTATTATGTTAAACATTATAAATTTTACCCTATCGTTCGGAAACGTTTCGTTAATAAACATTTTATTACAGATAAGTGCCAGGATTGCAAATGCGGCGATTCGTGCAAGTGCTGCAACTCCTCATGCGGAGGTAACGATTATTAATTAATATAAAATACCCTGCTTTCATTTTTACGAAATAAATTGTTACGATTGTATTATTGAAAACATTCGTTACTACGTGCTCTTTTGTCGTGTACCACTTTTCTGTAAAAAACAACGACCATTTCTACGAAGGAATGTAGTCACGATCGTTCAGTCTGACTACGTGGTTTTCTTTTCTCGTAATCCGGGCAACGACCGGCTAACCGTGACCGCTGTTAACGTCTACTTATTGCATGACTCACAACTAGTAAAGCTGAGAATTACGTTTATCGATACACGAATTTCATTTTATATTTTAACTATTACACGTGAAAATACACGACTCACTTAAAATTTGAATAATTTCTGGCATAGAAAAATAATTATTCGACACTACATTGAAATTGCGTCGTAATTTTCTTTTACAGACAAATGTGTTTGCAAAGCTGGTGGACAATGCAACTGTAAGCCATGTAAGTGCTAAAGTGGATCATCAACGCTAAGGATGGATATTACGACGATAAGCTAGTAGTGGAGGTTCTAGATATCATTATATCTATTTGAAGTCTCTATCAATATTACCACATAATGACCAATAAAGTGCAGTGATATAGATTATCTCCCTATATCAGGAGATTTCGTTGAAAAGAAATCTGTCCTATTATACACGCAGCTAATGTATTCATTATAGCGTTAAAAATCATTTATTTATTTGTCAGATCCCATTATATGTATGTTTCAGAAAATGCTTTTTGTACAATAATTGTTACTTTTTTCGTGGGAAATAAAACGAAAATTCTATAGTACGTTGTTATGATTTACTTTTTTAGTAAAATTCACCTGCCCGATTGTACAGAACAACGATTCATCTTAATTTTGTGGCGATCGAACGTTGAATCCAGTTAACCGTCTTCTGCGATTGCTCCGCCATATTCGTTACAAAATGCTCAAACCGTTGGCGGGAAGTATTTGTAGTCACAGATGATTATTGATTCTAAGAACGATCGGAATGTGTAAAATTAGCAAATGTAAAGTATCTGTTTCCGTATTTTGCGCATTTTCAGCACTTTCGGCACTTACGGCACTTTCACACATTTTAGATAGTTGGACGCACTGTTCACAGACAGAGGGCGCTAAATTCAGTTCTCCAGTTATGGTAGTTTATCGACTGAATAAATACATTACAGGAATCTTTATCATTAGTTGATATACCTTGAATCGATAAAGGGAACTGCAAATATTGTTGACACCGGTAATATATTCTTTGAAATTATGTTTCATCGCATCCAACTCAAACATTCCTCACAACTCCACATAACCTTACCCTTTATTTTCAAACATATTTGCAAAGTTTAAGGACACTTGTATCATTCGTAACAATCAATATAATGTATATATCAATATCACCGTCAACTCAAATTAATTTTGGAATAAATCAGATATGTAATATTTTGATATTTATACTATTAATAAGTTAACGAAACTGTTTTGTAGTTTGTTGTTCTTATGGACGGATGGTGGACTATTTTAACCGCCAGTAACCTAGCGCCAGAGGGAGCTCTATTAATTTCTCTAGTCGTTTACAGACGACGCCACAAGAGTTAGGCAGTTTTTGATTCGAACAAGTAGTTTTTGTGCTGCTCATCTTGTTGAAGAATTACAGAATATCTATCATTCGTCGCCTTTATTCTCGTTTAGTGACAAGGCGGTGCAATTAGCGACAAGAGTCAAAGAAAGACGTATCTTCGACCTATTTAGCTGACACATAAATTCACGTGTCTTGCTTGACGACAAGATTGCTGCAAAAGATTAGTTTCAACATATTATTCGTATCGGCGGTAGTTTATCGCGATGATGTGAAATACAATCACCCTCTCGGTAATCGGAAATCCACCAGAAGGATCTGAAGTTTGCATTAAATATCGAGCAAAGTGCACTTGGTTTCCCGTATTTACACGGCTCGTGTTAGTCTTTACCATGTCGTAGAACAGAGAGAATGATTAAGTCGTTGGTTTCCGACTGCGTTTACATGCCTTCGTGTTGTTCGACCAATGAGAATTTAGTCGAACGATCGACCGTCGATCGTCGGAATTACGTTTAACGGAAATGTGTACATATAATACCGCGTATACGAGATCGATACACCATTCGAAATATTCCATGAGTTAGCCAGTGAATTCCCATTATGTACTATACGCATTATGTATTATTATGCTTGGTCAGGAAATCGGTACCAGGAATTCCTCTGGTTGCAGATCGCGAACCTGAATTTAGATTTTGAAAATTTAAATTGGCAAATCTAATACAGATATAATTAGTTCCATAAATATTCGTAACGTCAATCCTATCATTTAATTTAGACATGTGGGTACAGACGTCGGAAAATTGGTTAAAACGATGCAAAACTGAATTAAAATTCAGATTTGTCGGGCGACTTCGATTTAAAGATACCGTGGAAATGAGAACGCGTTTTTGTTTCTCCGTGGCGCGATCGTGTATCGACGTAACAGTGATTCGAGCGCACGAAGCGGCCACGAATCGACGGCGCTCCTTTAATTGATAACCCGATTAATTATGCATTCGGACTTTGAGCGCAACACCGGTTCGCCAGTTCAAACAAGGGTGGCAAGTCGTCCGGAATGCGGCATGCGAAGTGCCGCTTGCGTGCGAAACGGCTGTGCGAGCTAACGTGGCTTTTGTTAAAAGGGCATAAATTTATAATGAGCCCCCCGTTATCGATCACTGCGATCAAAGGGCACGGCGACCAAATTTAAGAATACCAAACATTTCCTCGAGCCAGAAGCGTCGTTAAATCTTGTTAAAGAAGGGTGGATACACAAATTTACTTGTGTACAACTTGCGATAGTTTATTAAAAAGGATTGAACATCGCATAAAACAGACGAATACAGAAGATCTTAAGTAAAATTAACACGATTATATAATTTAACATTTTATCTAACGAATCTAATATTTGTCCTTTGGAAAAATGAGAATCAAGGGTGGCTATGAATAGATACGAGAACGACCTTTTTGTTTGTATTCGAGTCTACAAAATTGAATCCTGGTCATTATTCTGGCCAAATGTTTATTTATGAGGACTCGACTCGTCGCGAGCAAAGATCGTATAACTTCTTAGGAAGTGGACGAACGAAAACACGCTTTCTTTCTTACGGGTTTCAAGCTCTGTACGAAGGAAAGAGGAATTATAGCTCACGAAGGCCTATAAACACGAGGCGTAAGAAAACCGACGAGCATCAAGGGGGTAGCAAGTTTTAGCTGGCAAACGGGAAAGGTTCAGACCGTTAACGACACCCTGCGCGGCTTTAAAAACTAATATTTCCATCATTGTTAGCTTTTATGACGTGGCGAGTAGCGTAGACTCGTGCCGTTCGTTTAAATGAAAATGGTGCGAGTTTTCCATTCGCTATTGCACAATGGGGAAAAATAATTTCATCGATTAGTTCCATTCGGGAGTGTTTGTATAGCTCTGTGAAAAACATGCACATATCGATTCATCAATCAGAAATGAGAATGAATTCAAATTTCGGATAACAGTTTTGTTGTTCCGTTATATACGCGCAGGGTTAAACTTGATTATTTTATTACGATCCTCTTTCATGAAAGCTTGTACTTCGAAATATGCGCTCATTGCAAGTTTTCGATATTTACGAGGAACCGTAAACTAAAAAATTTGGTACAATCGACCTGTGACCCGTGATATCTATCAGGTTTCTATCAGGTCTATTTGTAAATACAAATATGTTGGGATGGTTAAACATTTGCCACTGTTTCGCTGCTCCTTCGCGCTTCTCGTATCCCGCACCAGTTACAACAGTCTCTAGAGACGCTATAGCGCGAGACTTGAAGCTTGAAGCTCAGCAGGTGAGATCGTTAGCGCGAAGAGTGTGACTTCGCATTGTGCCTCGGAGTACGTCTTAAGTGTTAGTTTATTGTTACCCGCTACCCGGTGGGCAGGCTGGCCTTACATATTTAAGGTGGTCCATTAGTGCTCAGCCGCGTTTATGTTTCGGAATGCCGAGAAACAGATGTGAAACGTTACCGAGCGGCGCACGAAAGAGGTACAGCTACCTCGAACACCTTAAAATCAGGCCGATTTCGTGGCAACGTAGAAAGTTAAAATGCGAAATATAACTCGTAATCTTTTCCTTCGTAAAATGAATTTGCATCCGTACCTATGTAGGACTCGATTACAAAGACATCGCTTAATTCCGAACCAAGGCCTTCGAGAGAATGAAAAGGTAATTTTACCGACCGAGGACACGTGGTAGGCGGTCTCATTAAACTTTTCGTCGTTTCATCCTTCGGAGGAATCGTGTCGAGAGCAACGACTCCCGCGGGAACACCGGCGTGGCGCGATTATACCGACCACCAAGAGAGATCTACCAGAGGGAAGGATTATACGGCGTAAAGAAGAAGGGTTAAAATAGGTCCTCCTCCCGTTGCCGAATGAGAATTCGAATGCTGTCGAGGGGTTCGTCGTGGTAACGAAACGAGCGGAGAAGAGGTTCTCTCGTCTTCTGCGTGCGCGTCTTGGTTCCTCGTGTTTTCGCCTTTGTCGCTCAAGTCCGCCGGGTCCAATCGGTCGAAATTAATGTCCCGCCGTTATTAGCAGAAGTTAGCAGAACTTGGGACGCTGCGACGCGAGTATATTGTTGCGGAAACTGTCGGATAGAAGCAAAAATTGCTAGCTACCGGGGAGAAGTTTATAAGTTTGCGACTCCTCTTTCTCGGTGTTAGACGTGTGTTTCTTCGTTAATGTAATTGACTGTCCGGTGAAAGCCCCGGTCTGGTGGCAAGTAGACGACACATGAGATCGGTATGCTCGGTTCCCTGCGGGTTTCGTCGATCCAGTGTCCAACCTGGTCGCCCGATTTATCGAATCGACGCGACGGTAAGGGGATACCACAGACGGATCGAGTTATACGCGACAAGGACGATCTCTAGCCGAGTTGCATTGAATTCCAACCGCAGTCTTGAATGACTTATTCTTCGTCGCTAGTTTCTTTTCCCTCGCGCGTTTTTTTCTTTTTCGCGAATCGTTACTCAAAACAGAGGTACCGTGGACGGTTAGTCACGCTTCCAGGATGATAGCTATTCGAACGTAGCACCGCTGTAATTAAAGTGTCTCTCGAAAACGTTTCCTCTGTTCTTCCACGGCGCGGCGGCGAATAAACCGAAGAGTCGGTCGTTACCGTAAATTCTTAATCCGAATCGGGCGGTAAAACTGAAAGTTAACCAAGTTCGGTAACATTAGCCGTAACAATGCTCGCAGTAAGTTCTTACGGTAACGATGCTGTAACGACGGTTTCCGGACCGTGGCAATTTCTCGCGATAAAGTCACCGATGGGACCCGCAAGAATTAAACTTGCTCAAGGGTCGGTTGGATTCGCCGATGGTGCACCTAGCACGCACGGGAATTCAAATTTTATGCCACCCGTTCATCGGCGCGTTAGCATTCGTGCAGAGATACGAAAAAGACGTTCGGATGAAATTCTGAAATATTAAAACGAGCCGGATTCTCGCGTAAGAATGGCGGAAGCAATGGTTACTCGTCGCCGTCGGCCGTAAACTAATCAGGAATTCAGATCGCATAGGTAATTTTACCAAATTCCTCTGTAACGCGCTATTACGGCCAGGGGATTCGAATTGAAGCAGATTACCTGGCGGAAATTAGTCAAAACTAACAAAAGCCTCGCCCGGCCCCGTGGCATTCAGCGTTCGCAATCGCGGCTGGATCGCGATCCGCAATTCCGCAAATGGGGCGGTTCGAGCCTTCGAACAAAAGATGTAATAATTCTGCCCTGTTTTCCACCACCCCCTTTTCACTTTCCTCCCCTTTTCGCCCCTTCGGCTCGCTCTCGACCACTCTCTGTCCCGTCCTCGCTCCGAAGTCTCTCCGACCCTTACGAGGAACCCTTTATTTGCAAAACAAACAAGAATCGTTTGCTCGCAAGAGTCGGGGACTACGGTGGCGCGGGGGGCACGAGATTCGAGCAACGCTTGCCTGCGAAGGGCGCGGAATTTTAATTACACGAATATTATCGAGCCGCGACGTAATTACATTATTGGATTTGGAAGTCAGCGATCGTCGACTCGCGTGATTCGCGAAATCCGATTTCCCATAATCGTTCTCGTCGCAATGTTTCGTTCACCTTTGTTCTTTCCGTTAGCCAAGATCGTTGTGGAATTTCGATTAGCGCAACCGGGAGTACAGTTTTCGCAGAAAGGCGCACGTCGAACTGGTCGTGATGAATGAATCCGCGGCTTTTTAATATATCGGCGCGATGAAATGTCGCCGATCTAGATGAGCGACACTGTAAACATTTTAATTAAAGTCCAGGAAGGATATTTAATTTCGAATAATTAATGGTCGCGCGCCGAAATTCTTGCGTCCCGAACAAAAGCGATCTCCCTCTCGATTACTCTTGATTTCATTATACGAATCAACAGTCACCGGACCGCCAGTTACGAAGTAATCTTTTATCCTTGGCCCCTTTCCTCGGCCCTACGTTGTCCGCCAACAGCAATTTCCTGCACCGATGTATTCTAATTCTAAGAAACCCCGCCGCGTCGCGTCGAGACGGACTCGAAATTCGCGGAAAATATTTATCGTTTCTTCCGTCAGACGGATGCGCGTAAGCAATAGCAAAACAAACAAAGCCAATCCCTTTTCGCTTGTTGACACTTTGCCTGGGTGGGTTTCCGTTCGATTGTTGATATGTAAACGTTCACCCCGTCCCCTCGAAGGAGTGCCATCGACGTTACCCTCGCGGCGCGCATCTCCTTCTGGCGGAATGCCTTTTTCCTCGGCCCGTAACATATTCCGGGCACGATCTCCACTTTCTTATATATTTATGCGTTCGAGGAAACGAGACAATGTTGGATAATATAGAACAAAGCAGAACGTCAGGGGTAATTCGATACGAGGGGGAACGTCGCGTTTTGTATTTACAACGACTTCGGAACGATTCGCTCTCCGAGGATGGGGCAGGCGCGACGTCTCGACGCGTCGTCGAAATATTTTTCGAATCACTTTTTTCCAACGCAGTTTCAAACGCACCGTTGGCATCCTTTTGTTTTTCGCGAATCGTTTTGCAGAACAACAATTTACTGGTTTCACAATCGGAAAAACAAAACGACCGAGGAGAAAAAAAAATACGAAACGGAATTTGAATATCAATGTGCAATAACAGCGTACCGGCGCGGCGTACCTTTTGACAGTACTTACGCACCCGTGAAACTCGATTCTCATCGGGCCGCGGAAAGAGAGAGAACTCCCCGCTGAAAGACGGGATGTATTCGTGTATTTCGAACTACGCGCCAATTTTCTTTGAACAACGGCCGCGTCTCGCTCGCGCGCAGACAATGCACGGCGGATTCAATAAAACCGTAACAATAAGGGTGAAAACGGCGGGGTCTGGCAGGGAGGAGGAGGAGAAACGGGGTGGTTGTAGCGGCGCGAGAATGGGAAAGCGGAGAGTAATTTGAATGAAGAGACAAGAGACAATGCGTGGGCGAAGCCCAGAACAGAGGAGAGGAGGCGGCGAAGGTGGGTGAAAACAACCGCAGAATCAAATTAGAGACGGTGGGATGGGCCAGGTGGAAGCACGAGGAAGGAGTCGCGAGAGTGGGGTTGGAGGACGACCGAGAGGAGCCTGGGTAATTATATTTACAAGTGGCAGATCTCGAAAACAAAGGATCTCAAGATTGCTCGATTCATTCGGGAACTCGCCGAAGAATCGTCCACTTCCCGGTACCTTTTCGGGGAAAAATCGTTGCCGATTACCACTCGAAGCGGAATGGTACCTCCATTCTAACGCGGAACGATCTATTCACATCTGAGCCTAGTTGTTCTTTCGTCTTCGGGCCAATGATGGTAAACAAAAGTGAACGGGAATTACGAATCCTCTTCGACGCTCGCAAATTATTTCGAGGGAATAGAAAAAATATCCGAACGGTGTCGCTTAAATAAAGTTACGTAACGCAATTGAATAAATACGGTCCCAATGGAGTAGGTAGCGTGTTCTTTCACGGCGTGATTTTTCAAAGGTTTCGAGACGCGGAGGTCGAAACCTTTGAACTTCCTCGGTCAGAGGTTAGTCGATACGAAACGGTAAGAAACGTTTAAGAAGCACTTCTTAAACTCGATGCGTATACACTCCGCGACAAAACGATAGAACGCCCTTGAATTTTTTGTATTTCTTAAACTAAATTACGACACGTCGTTCGATACTTCTTCGGCGTCCTCCTCTCTCTGCCGTAGTGTCCACCATAGAGAGAAATTGAAATATTTTGAATATCGCTACGAGCACGTTCAAAGAGAAAACGAGATGGGAGCCGAAACCTTCGGGCGCGTTTACGCGCAACTGACCATTTCGAAAATTAATTTTCCTTTACGCTGCACGAAGTTTAAAAGTTCTGTTTCTGTCCCTCGATCTCACCTCCGCCCTCCTCGACCCTCCTCGAATACATTTTCATATATTCTCCTCCACCGGACAAAGTATTACGAGAACATGGTTCGCATACTTTCACTGCCGGTTATACAAGCCTACCGTTATAAGTGTACCCACTATTGTTGCGTTCTTCTCGGTAGAATCTTATTCTTCTCGGTTCCTCTTACGAAGTGGCATGTATTTCTGGAAATATCGCAACGATCGAAGCACCGATAAACGTAGCTACGTGTTGTCGCGATTATTACACCTAATTATTACACATCCTCAGCTTTTCTTATCGCGAGGCCCAACCAAGGGCAACCAAAAGATTCTAATTTGGCTCGCACCGTAAACAAATCGACAACGTCAATATTTATAGAAGCATTTCGAGAAGCGAATTGGCAAATTAAATCGTGGGAGGTGATCGTTATTCGCGATGCGACGAAAAAGAGGCGCGAAAGAATGAAAAGGTTTTACTGCCCGGTAGGAGTGGAAAGCTGCGAATGTGGAGGGACATTTGACGCAGCCCTCCACTCGCGTCGCGTTATGGAATTTTTGTGGAACGGCTTTTTTTAATTGATGCAATTCAAACCAGCCAGTCAGCCAGCCAGCCAGTACGGCCGTCGCGCTCGTAAAACTTTTCGTCGCCTTTCGCGTCGCTTGAATTCGAAGTTGCCGGAGTTTTCTTCTTCGTCGTTCGCCTCTTCTCTCTTTCTTCTTTTTTTTTCGTCGTGAATGACGCCTTTGGGAAATATCCTGTCTTTGGAGCGAAACGGAGATAAGAGTATACAAATGCACGTTTCATAAGGAACGTTGAACTCGCGAATTCCGATACGGCGAAACTTACGGGATCTTGAAGAATTTTCGCGAGGTAATCCGTGTACCCGAAAGCGAAGATTAAACATTATCGTCCCGGTATCCGTCAAAAAAGGACACCGCTCCTCGACGCGCATCTTCCCCGCGTGCTCGTTTTGCCATAACGAGAAGCTTAGCAGTTGGTTTAACTTGGCGGAGGATTAAGTTTACCTCGTTCCAAAGGCGCCAGAGCAGCATGGAATTTCTACCTCTTATTTTTCCGCCTCCTCGCCCCTGTTCTGGAAAAGAGCGCTCGGTAGGTATTTCTTAATTAGCAGCAAGTATCTCGCTCCGCGGAAGTTGCCTTATTAATTAATATTACAAAAGAGAGTCTGGCTGCCTATGCGGTTAGGGGAGCGTTTCTCGGCGATTAGAACGTTTTGGTCGTCCCGATTATTCGTATGCGTTTAATCGCAACGTGTCAGCGGTATGTTCGTAATTTCGGGTTCCTTTCCGTGTCTCGAGTTGCTGTAACTGTCGCACTTTTTTCACTTGTCGCTGTTAAAGTAGCAGGTATCGTTCGGAAGGGCTGAGGTAAGACGGTCGTTGCACGGTGCTTGGAAGGAAACTTCTTCGAGGTGCTGTAAAACACTGCCGGAAGGTGGCCGGAGCGGAGGGGAGGGGAGGAAGAAAAGAAACTGAGAAAGAGAAAATGGTTATTTGAGCAGCTAGCCTTATACTTTGACAAAGGGAACGAAAGAACGGGGACCGACGTAGGAAGCAGGCGGTCCGGAGTGGCACTGAAGTGGCCGTGCTCGAGCGAGAAGAAAAATATGTAATATCGCCCAGGGCGTTTTAATAAACCGAGTTGGCCAATCAAAGCGAGCGCTAAGGAGCTTTCTTGCCTTTTAACGACCATTTTTACGCGCGTTTAAATCACACTTCGCGTCGCTGTTAGTCGCGCGGAATAATGGGGTGGCGAAAAGCGCGTACGAGCTACGGCAACGGAAGGAAAAAATATCCGGGAAGGCGTAGAAATATTTTTATGACTGAACGGCTGCGAGATTGAATGAAAGGGAGAACGGGGGAAATTGTAGCAAACAAAAGAAAAGGAGAGGGGCAACGGCGGGAGCGGGAGTCGTCGGGTTGGGAAAAGGGACAGAGAAAAGAAGCAAAAGACAGGGAAGATTGGTTGCTTTGTAACCGGTGCATGCACGATACGCTTACGATGGCGGGTCAAGAGAATAAACGCACCCACACACGGCCGCGCGATATAACGTATACACGGTCCGGTGGACGAACGTAAAAAAATGCGAAAACTTTCACATTTCGTCCAGCCTCCATTTTTATTCGCGTCGCTTTTTCACTCGAGCACCGCGTCCCCGTGAACGCCGCACTGGCGACGGGTTGGGACACGCGCGCTCATCGGCCGGATATTATTTCAGTCGGCGCATATTTCCGCAAATGAATTTTATGAAAACAGTTTTTGCTCTTTTAATTAATCGCTCTTCCGTCGCCAGATCCCTCTTTCCACTCGCCCCGTGGTGCCCGCTCCCCCGAACCGCGAGCCCTGTCCTCTCTTTTCGCCATTCCGTGGACTCACGTGGATCACCGGACCGCGCACAGCTTTTAATAATAATATTGTTTCAAGGACCGCGAGGAGCGCGATGCGTTCGGTCTTCTCTTTTAATCACGTACAGCGGATGGAATACGATTTTCAGTCGTTCTTGCGTGGCCGCGCGCTCATCAACTTTTATCGTGAAAAAATATACGTAGAGGAACGATCGGGGCTCGCCAATGGACCGAGGAAAATATCCTTCTCTGAATTATTTCGAATCGGGGATACGTTCGATTGAACCGAGGAGTGGAGAGTTAATCAAGGCGGGTTTATCGAGCGATGAAACGATTCGGTCCTTTTAATTGTCCTGAACCTGTTCCAACGGATGTTTGTCGGGATATTATAGTGTTGCTTCTTGTCACGTACAGGAGCAATCAATCAGTCGCGAATTAACGAGGCGATGAAATTCTGTCCGTTGGTGTTGTCGAAAGGTATACGTGATCCGCGCGCATTAAAGCAGTCGACGCGGCTCGGTAGAAACTTTCGCTCGTATTTGCGGCGAGGTAAAGTGGCGCTTGTACCGACATTTTGTACAAACAGGAATAATCGTTGACCAATTAGACGCCCGATGGGGGTTCCATAGTTAGACGAACCTTCGAGCAGCTAGGTGCGCCGCGGATAATCGCGGTCGTAAATAACATTTATCGGAGGCTCGGTGGTCTAATTGCCAATGATTATCGTGGGCTGCACGAGAAAAATTGCCAATTTACATCGAATCCTCGCTCCTTCCACCAGTCGTTTCTCACCCCAATTTACCCCCATCCCTCCACACGGTCTATCGCAAGTAAACGATCCAAATGGAACTATATATTTTTTTTTTATACCATGCGATAGAACTTTTCAAGACGAATTAGGCTGAGACACCCTGTATAATAAGAGAGTGAATTTTTGACTTACTTTGCGTTGTCGTCAGATATTTCCGAACCGTAGGAATCACTCCCTTTTCGATTCCCTGTCCTAGAACTCGCATCTTTCCGTTATCCGCGTTTTTGTTCTCGAACACGGAGAGGGTTCGCGTTCACACCCGAATAGAGTCGGATCTCGCTCTCCTGAATACGCAATGCGATTTATTCGAAACGTGGCGTATAAAACACAAAGGACCGCGTATGATTGGTAAATTATTGAGGCAGTCCGGATTTGTCGGCCAATCACGTAGCGGTCTTAAATAATTCAGAGGAAGCGCGAAGGATGCGAGAAACGGGGGAAGGTCTTGCGTCGGTGCAGGGATGCGAAGGTATTACGCAGCGTTGACTTTAAACTCGCAATGCCGCGTATCGAAATCGGTACGAGGCTTTAGCAATTTTCGCCCCCCCCTCGGTCCGGAGCGTAGGCAAGGAACGACACGTCGTGTAACATCGAAACAGTAATTTTATTTCCATTAATTTTTCTATGATAGAACTATGATACAAAACATATCTATACTAGCGAACGTAACACACTTCCTTACGTATTCTCGTTCAGAGCTTTTTTTTTTTACATGCATCGCGTACATTGCGTTCGGCATTCGAGACGAGACGGATTCGGTTTTTCCATTAGATAGGCGGCTTGATTATATTGCAATCCGTTCGTCGATGGAAGGCTGTCGCCAACCACGGCCGCTACTAATCGTAATCTATGCGAGTTATTTGGTTAGACAATCGGATAGTAGTCGTGCGACACGATATAATTTCATTCTCTTCTTCATCCTCATTGTTGATCGTTACATGTTCATCTTCGAGACGCTTAGTATTAGGAACTACGCGCGTATCGTGGAAGTATTCGTTACATCTATAAATTACAAAGGAAATGTTTGCACGTTTCGATAGAAAAACACGGCGATGGAGTTGGACAACGATCGCAGGCTCACTCGCAGAGCAACCTTTTTAGAAAAGTGTCGATGTTGAGTGATGCTTGATAATCGTAATTCGAATCTACTCTGACACGGATTAAGGGAGGAAGGGTTGATAAGGATCGTAGCCACAGACCTCGCTCTTTCAAATATTTAAAGAAACGATCATTTTCAGTTTTCTCTATAGTTTCTCAGGCTCTAGCAAACATCCCTTGCTCCGATTCTGAACGTCCCAGACATTTATTTCCGGTATTCCGAGAGATCGCCGACCGAACGGGTTTAGAGTGGGAATTCGATGGACAAAAATTACGTAAGCCTATTATCGTTCGAAGGATGGCGAACCAGTTTCCGGAGGGGTGCCACCGACAAATCTTCGAAGCGTATGGCACAACGGAAATAAAACATTTTCTCCGAGACGCTGCTCGTTTCTGATAGCGCCCGGCCAATCCGAGAGAAAGAGAGAACTTTTGGCATAACTCAGCCTCGTTATCTGACTCGCAAATAAGGCAACGGAAAAGTTCGCGACATCAATCTGGGCCTCTACCGGGAGATTCGAAGTTGAAACAATGCTTAAGTCACCCCTAACGTATGAGCCCCAAGGGGTGGTGAGGCAGGCTGGCTGGATGGCGAAGTCAGCTACCGATTCGATCTGCCAAGCCGACCTCGCTCACCAATTTCACCCCGTGGCCATTCCTCGAGTTCTATCTCCGGTACTCCGTTGGTCCGGTAGTCCGGTAGTCCGGTAAAGCTAGATTTACCGGCGTTGCCCGCAACGGACAGCAAAGTCGACTACAAGAACAGCCAAACTTTGATCACCCCTGAGCATTCGGTTCACCCGCATTGTTTCCCTGTGAGCTCTAACCTTACCCTGCCGCCGGCCGTTGTCTCGTTCTCTCTCGTTCTATTCACTCCGTCTCCGACGATTTTTAGAGTCTACTTCAACTTGAGAAATTCGAGTGATCAAATTCCATCTAAACAGCACCAATCGTTTCGCGCGCTCGATTCGAACAGCATCGAGACTCTCGCACAGACAGTCAAAATCGAGCGCGGGTGAACCGTTGAACTGGCGATTTAACGACATGAACATTGCGACGCGATAAGCGTTTAACGTCTAATAAATGTCAATGAGAGGATCTTACGCGTCGAAAATTTTCGTCGTTAAAATGGTGTCCTTGTCGTTATCTTTAAGTGTGTAGTCTCAAAGCAGACTTACTGAGATTCCAGTAACGAGCGAACCTTCGGAACGTGTATACTACGATACAGACAACGTTGATAGAAGAGACGTCCGTGTCGTTGAACAAATTTGGCCACGCTTTCGCGATTCGATCGATACGATGGCGTTTACTTCGTTTGTCATTTGGTATCGTAAGGTGTTTGTGCATTGATGCCGTTTAAATTATTCATGGGGTTCAGGATGTTATGGGCGCTCGAGCTCGCTGGCGAGGGATATCCATTGTGGTTATGGGTTGTCTCTCCGTTTGCGTGCCTCTGCGGACTTCCCGTGGATATCGTCTGAAATTCAGAAAGATCGTGAAATTATAACTCGTTTAAAAATAACGTCGATCGTTAACGCGACAAATAGAACGGAGTAATATCGCGAAACGTGCGGTTATCGAATTAATTACCGAGTATTCGCGAGCGACCAATTTCGACGCTGGTTTTAATCGTCTGTAAATCTGCGGGACTGAAAAGATTGGGAAGAAACTCGCAGTCTCGTAATTACATCCGCAATCAATCGACCGGGCAGCGTCTTAATCCGATTCGAACAATTATTCACGACAGAGACTTAAAACTCGGAAGAGGGAAACGTTCTTGCAGCGAAAGGGGTTGATGCCGCTAACGAATTCGTTTTAGATGCGGTGTTCTCGTTCCGGTACCACCCCCTCGTCTACGGTTCTACTCTAAAAACAAAAGGCCAGAAGAACGAACTTGTATCTCAACTCAGCCCGAGCAACTCAACTTGGGCGTAGACTCCCGCCTCTCCTATCTTTTCCCTTTCGATATCCTCTCTTTGGTCTCCCTTCTTTCTCTCCACCGTTTGTCTTAGCCTTTAGTTGTCTCCGTCTACCTAAGGCATTCTTAACGGAGAGAGTGCTCGCGGGAACGGCAGAGGGTACCGCGGGGAGTACGAGATGACGCTAGGATAGGTAAGTGCCGTTGAAAACTTCAAACTTCGTATCTCTAGCCCCGCTGTTCCCTTCGCCATCAGTTTCTCTTAGTTTCTCCGGTAAAGGTGTTAAATTATACAGGCTTAAAATTCGACAGACCGTGCGGCTCAGCCCCTCTCGACGAGATCCTTCCTTACCATGATTTTACCCCGTAAGTTGATCGTGCTAACTTTCGTGCAACGAACGAACCTCCCATTTTCATGATTTCCCCCGCATCGCCAAACTTTCGCGCGAACAATACGAGCGAGTTATTCGTTGTCGCGTTACCAGAAAGTACGAAGAAACGTTTCTTCGATAGGGCCTCTAAACGCGATGCGCTCGAAAGACGCTCGAAAATATGTACCGTCTCGTTTGAAAGTCTGAAATAATAAGCGACGGGGCAGGATTCACGGAGTGGCGGGACCAGTAATTAACTCGTAAATAATTACGATAAAAATGACAAAGCGCCGCTAAAGAAATGCTTTATCACCACGGCAAGGGGGGACTTTCTCTCCAGCAAGAATTTCTAAATCTTCTTGCCTCTACGAGAACCCTTTTCAGTCTCCGTATACCAACGAGGACCACCGTCCTTTTCTTTCTCTCCCTGATACAACGCCGTTCCACTTTATCTCTTTCGCTCCTCGCCTACCTCTCTTTGTTTCTTCCCTTCTTCCCAGGCAGGACCCTGCACGTAATTAAGAAATCTCCGTGGAAGGCTCCGAACCACCGTTTGGTCGCTACCACGGGTTAAATTAAGTCTATGACTTATTCAAGTTTTATCTACAATTGCCAGGGAAGGAATTACCTTCCAGTGGATTTACTGCCGTCTTTGTAATCAAATGACACGCGCAATGAAATACATAGACGCGAAACGTCGATATACAGCGACTGTTGACGTTCCCGAGATGACCAAGCCCTACCGATCCGGTATCGTCCGAATCTCTTGATTCTAGAGATATTCGTTTCGTATCGAACGAGACCAGTACACTGTTCACATTTCGTACAAACGATCTGTTTATTCGTAGTGCCTCGAGTGTCTTCCGCGTACATCGGTGCATCAGTGTAAACGGACCTTTACGCGAGCCCCTCGACCGCGAATAAGACATTAATCGTGGCTCGACGAGACGGTGAAGGCAGTTTGTAACTGACGGTAAATGCGGACCATCCAGGGTTGCCGGGAGCTGGCGAGAATCGCGTGTCATTTGTCCGTTGATCTCCTGCGGCTGGGAACCGGCCAGGTGCGAGTTAGTTCATCCACGGTGCTGCTTTTCTTACGCGGAAAAATTAGCGCCTCCCTCTACGCTATTCACCGCCCCCGAACCACCATTCTTGCCGTTTATCCACGGCTGGAGGCACGAGATGAGAATTAGGCAGGTCGTTTATCGGACGAGGGTCATTTAGAACCGAATGCCGCGGGCCATTTTATCAGAGATCGTTACATCGCCAAGGATTTGTGCAAACGTTCTCCATCATTTGGATAATCCATGAGCTCCACTGTAACCACTCATCGAATGACAATGAACACAAATTCCAGTCGGTATAGTAAAAATACTCTTCAAAATTATACGTTCGCCCGAACTAGTTTAGCGACTTTTCCCCGAGTTTCGCAAAAGCGAAATTATACGCGATTCCGTCAGTCAATTAAACTCGACGCCAGCGGCCTTTCTGTCGCGCACAAGTGCACCTAGGAATGGAACCACGCAGCAGGAGTAATAATCGTTACAAAAGAGAGCCAGAGACGCATAGCGTTTCGTTGTTTCGCAACTAAACTCATAATCTCGCATAAGCTCGCAAGCTGGGCTTTCCCATGCGAATTTTCTCCGAATGTAAGGGGCTACACGTCATTAACAACCACGACGCAAACGCCGATATTTCCAGCAAAATTCTCGTACCGTGCTTCGAGTGACTCTACTTCTTCTCCGTTCGAGCGATCTTTTCCGTAAATTTGTCTACCGAATCGTATTTCATGACGCATATTCAAGAAGTTTAATTTCATTCGGGCTGGCAGTGTACGTTTCACGAACTTTCGAGGGTCTAATCGCCTGGAAGAAGTATAGAAGACGTTGTAATACCTTATTCCCCGTACGAATCTCGTACTGCACATTGATCCTCTTAAATTCCCATGTAGTCTCCGTCTTGGCATTAGCATATTATCTCCCCCCGCAACCTCCTTCTCAGGCACGCTGCTTCCTCGTTCCCTAGTTCTACCCCCTTCAACCCTCTGATTCGCGGGGGACTTTGCAGACACTTGAGAGTTTGTTTTAAAACTCAGATAATCGTTTCGAACTCCCTTCCTCTGTTCCCCCTCTTCGTCACACCCTGCTCGTTCTCTCGTGCTCTCTCTATCTCTCTTCCATTCTCGCGTCGCGTTCCGCTCTCTCCAGCGGGGTCCCAAGGGGAAAATTAGATCAAAATAAGACTTCTCGCGAATTTTTAAACGCGTTACAGTTGCCTCCGTTGAGAGGGGAGATTACGTCGCTGAAACGAAGTTTGTCGCGACGCGATAAAAACGATTCTAACGATCTCGAATCGATTAGAACTTCCGCCCTCGAACGTCTTTCCGAGCGCTTCTAAAGACCCGGGTGACACTTTTGATGGATGGCCTGAGAACCTGTTTTCAACGATCTCTTCCAACGGTAGCAGTCATGGGTAAACCTAGAACGGTTGCCTGAACGATGCGTCGATGGTAATTGAATTTATCGAGGGACATGACCGTCGTATTTTCTTCCATTTTCCTTTTTCACTCCCCATTACCTGTTTACCTTGGATCGCCTCGCGCGCTCGAGTTATTCGTAAACGCCACACGCCACGGCAGGGCGTTATTTACAAGAGCCGAACGAGAGATCCTACGGAGCTCGGGTACTGTAGCCGAGAAAGATTGGGACAGCTGTCTGTTCTCAGGCAATCAGAAAAACTACCGCTCTCCTTCTCCGCTCGAGGCAACTTCGCCATTCCCATAGCCACGGCTTAAGAAAAGCGTCAGGGCGGCAGCTGCCTCGACCGGGACGAGAACCCTCTTCGCGGTTTTTAAGAATCTTAACGCCCTTCTCGTTCTTCCCTCTTGATTTCGTCAGGCCGAAACAGCACCTCCGACACTTTGCATTTCGCCGCGATGTCTAATTCCAGCAGCCCGGTATTTCACCGGTCCGGTATCCGTTCCTTGGGAACTCCCGTTGATCGCCGTCTTGGACTAATCCGTTTCTCGCGATCTTTTTATCCGACTCGAATGAAACGTTATCGGCGATACCGTTCACGGATGGTTGGACAACAGAAGCAACGTTTCCATTGATAGGGGAAGCTATAACGGATAGAACATCCGCCCCCTCCGAACAGACACGACTCCGAACATGACAGAGTTTCACGTTCGTCCCTGACAATTAACGAGAGACGACTCGTGATCTGACATTATCTACCGCGTCAAGCTCGCACCGGAGACCAGCTGTCCCGACGATCGTCTTTTCCATTCAGATGCTAAATGTCACGCCGACATTCACCGAGGAAATAGAACGGCCCTCGATGCTGGGTCGACAGACACCTTTGAGTGTTCTCCGCGATCGAAGGTATTCACGCTCCACCAACGACATGTCGAGAGGGATCCATCAGGCTTAACGTAATAGATGCGCGAACGACATTAGCATGGCACGCCGATTATTGGCATTAGTCTACCGTCCCGTTATTTCGCGCATCGGTCATTTATAACCCTCGCAGCCGTAAACCCTCCGGTGAAATCGATATACCATGAATGGCTCTCTATTCACGGAATGATAAAGAATGAACCGGCAAAAATCGAGAAATTGTGAATTATTCTTTGGGAGCCACGCCTAATGATTTCGTAACCTCGGTTTCTACGTTTGCATTCGTAGGAGTAGGAGAAAAATGTATGGATACATGCGTACGATTCTTCGTCCGCGCGAACTGATATTAATTGAACCGAATACGGAACGCGTTCACGCACAAGGAAGCAAAGTCGCACGCAGGAGCCCGGCGCGCAAGAGCATGAACGCTTACGTGATGGAGAAATAGAGTCGCAAGGGTTAGCAACCCCTGAATTACACGCAGTTCGCTGGCAGGCCGACCAAGGGGTGGAAATTTGCATATTATAAGTAGTACACGCTGCCGAGTCTGATATCATCAGACTCGGGGACCTCGTTATTCTGTGCATGTGTACAATTCGAGCGTGTGCGCCGGCAATCTAGGGTCTTCGACCAGTCTTAAAAGTTTGTCTTGAAACTAGCTTAAGCCGATCGGCCGATAAACGGGAACTGTTTAAACAGAAACGATTGGCGGAGGAAAGTGCAGACGTTAGCGGACGAAGAAATCTCTGGATCGAGGAATGTTTAATTTGCCGATGTTTATCGATAGGTGGCCGTCGATCGGTAAATATTGCACTTGGTAAATTACGGTACGTGACGTAAGCACGTTAGAGGACGTAAACATCCGAGCAAGACGAAGGCTGGATTAAGTAGATCGGATCCTCCTTGGGTCGGACACGACGAGGTCCTCCGTACAGCGGAGCTTAAGATATTGTTTCGAAGCACGGCTGTTGCTTTAAGATAATCAAGAAACCCAAACGGATTAACGCGACGAGTTCATAATTCCGACTCGTAAAGGGCTCCTTTCTGCTCGTAGCTATCGTGGAACTTTCCGAACAACGCTATGCGATATTCCTTTCCAATTTTTCGTTAGAGGTGCATCGTCAAGAATTTCAGAATTATCGAGCATTTACCAAATTTGATTTTTAAATGCTCTTCATTCGAGCTTCCCTCGAGCGATCGAATCCGTCGACGAATGCCTTTTTCCTACATCCGATGTTCGCATATAACCGTCGCGTACGTTCGTTAATAGTACCGACTCGATTATTAATCGTCAAACGATAAATTTAACTCGCTCCCTTATATTTTGCCCCCGATCCGAAAATATTTTCCGCGTCGATGGAGCAGGTTCGTCGCTTGCGTAAATTTCAGTCCGTAATTCCACTTAAGACACCGGCGAATCCTTGTTCAAAGAGTAAATTCTTTCGCACGCTCCGGCGCCGCTCGAGAGGATGGATCGTTACGGTATGCGATGAGGCTTGCTTAACGGGCGAGCTTAATTAATAAGGACACGCGATATCCTAACTCGTAAGACGATGGCAGGGTGGTAAAGCATAGCTGAAGCCTCGAGGGAGTCCTTTGTTGTCGAGAGGGTCAGGATGAGCGACCTGCCACTTTAACCCACCTTAAGGGGTTACGTCTTGAGGAGTTTTGAACCTTCCGGAACATCCGATGATCGTAATCTTCCAAGATTCAAAGCGGTCTGGGCAATGGTACGCGTGGAAGCGATACGCTTGTATGGCCAGCATGCGGATTTGCGATGAGGCGCGTTATCGATGACCGCGTTTGTAGCGATATCACTGTCAAAGGATGTCAACCGCCATTGTATGTATAGAATTGCTCGTACGTCGCCAGACAAGTCATCGACGATCAAATTATGCGACGGTTTCTCCATAGATTAATTATACAGGCTGTTCGATAACTGGCGGTACGAGCGAAAAGGGGGCGATTCTACATGAAAAAACAAGTCGAAAATATAGAATAAGAATTTTTCATACAAGGCTTTGTTTTCGAGAAAATCTGCTTTGAATTTTCGCCGGGTACGGGTGTATATCTCTAGAGAAAAAATAAGGCGTTCATCTTCGAGTATTTACTCTTTCGATCGATAAAAGGAATAAATAAATTTTGAATTACCTGTGGTTGAAGGTGCGTCACTTGCCTCTTAATCTGTGCCAGGGTCGCGGTTGGAGGCGGATGCACCGCCATGTTTGCAAAAACCAGCCTCTCCTCGTAATCGTACTCGCACAGTATTTTATTTTCGTACAAATAATATCTGTCTCCGATGCAGAATCTGCAAAGAAAGTCAAGAAATATTGTTACAATGACGCGCTATCGTCGCGATTATTATGATCGATAAAACCAGAAAGTGGCAAGGATTCGGAGAAACTCCGTCTAAGGGTTGCCGAGGTAGGCGGAGTAGTAAAGCGTGCTAATTCCTTTTAAGGCCGCTTTCCGTTCCACCCCGCCGAGGAAATTGCGAGAAAATAAAAACAAGCAGCGAAACGCTACCGTTGCCGTCGCTTCCGAGAGTGTCTTGGAGGTTCTTTAAATGTAAATTTCCACTCGATTCGCAGACGCTACATCGTACTTGGATTACCGCCGAGTCCTATTCCACCCGAACACTTTCCGATTCGCGCGCAAAATTCTGATTCGTAATCGAAGCCTTTCGCCACCCCCCCGGGGCAAAAAATAATCGCGCGTTTCGTTATCGCAAATATTTTTCACGTTTCCCCGTTAACTCAAACGTAGAAAAACATCGTACTTGTGCAAATGTTATCGTTGCGAGAGTTTCAAGCGTCGGCGCAATGCATTTTAAAATTCAACGTATGAAATCCACAGGATTTTCTAATAATCCGACGCGGTATACGCTGCCACGGCATATACGGCAGATTTCGGAATGGTGGCGAAGTATGAACGTGCTTCGCTTGCGATATAAGAGAAATAAGGTTGCCGCGAGGGTTATACGGATCGACCAACTGTCGCCCCCCGATGGGCGCGAGGGACGCGCGGGCGGCCGCCTCTAAAATCAAAGATTTCGCGTTTTTCCTTTTTATTGCCGGCTTAAAAGTCAATTTTTTCACGAACCGCGCGCGCCGAACAGGGCGCGTTCTCTTCGGATGTCCGCATAAAGGACGATACGCCTAAAATGCTAAAGAGCCACGGAGGCGAGGATCATGAGGGTGGCTGGCTTCCAACGAGCACAATAGATCCAACGGGGGACTCGAAAATCGTTTTGTCAGGCTACGCGGACTCCTTGAAATTCTTGTCAGGTGCCGTGAACATCGTTCTCCGAGTGTTATACATACTTCGCATCGACCGCGATGGAACGAGCATGTTCCCGCGATTTGTCTCGCCACGATAAAATGCGCAGAGCCGATTGCTTCCTTATTCTTTAATTCCGTAACACCCTAACGAATCGCTCCTCGAGAAATTGTATTCTATGACTCCCGTACATGGAAACTGCCGCAATTTGTAATTACGGGGGGGGGGCCCCCCACAGAATCGTTTACATATTTGCGAATTGCTTGTAGCTCGATTTAAATTCTCCAAGGCGTCGGCGATCCGTCGCCGAGGTTTGTAAACTTCGGGTGGGTGTAAACGTGGAGGGTGTATCTTGGTGTCGTAACTCGTCGGTGAATAATAAAAGCATTTTTTCGGGGGGGGGGGGGGGCGCAGTACATCGGGTACATACGGGCATTGCGTATTCAACGGATGCTCTGTCCCGTGCTGGGATCCTGTTTGAGTTTTATGTCGGGATTTCTGCCGAGTGGTTTATACCGGCGCTTATGTAAATGCAGACGTGATTTTTTTCAACACCTACCGGTCTACCCACCTGCGCGGCTATGCAGGACATTTGCAGCATTCGAAACGAGCTGCGCTGCCCTAAACAACGTTACGTAACATCGCGACGAGACGTACTTATTCTTGCCTCCCCTATTCTTGTTTCGCGTTCAGTCAGAAACGGTGGATCGGTTTCCAATATGCGACGCGTTGTTACGACGGTGCCACGATCGAGTCGTATCGCGTGGATGATTTAGCGTCATCAAAAATGAATCGAGATGGCATCTGTTCGTGTTCGTAACCGACGTCGCGGCCGGTGATCGCCCTTCGACATTCCATTCTTTTAATTCTCCGATTTCGAGAGGGCGAGAGAATACCAGGGAACGGACAGGAGCGGGGAATGGAAGGAGAAGAAAATAGAAGCGAGAGAAGCGGAGAGCGATCGGAACATCTAGCATGGACCGCCATAAAAAGCAATGCGCCACCGTAACGGGGTACGATAAGTGCCATGGTGCGAAGTAAAATCGATCCCGGGGGCAGCCTCGAATCGTGCGCCATAAAAAGGGAACATTAGAGAAAGAGAGAGAGAGAGAGAGGGGGGGGGGAGGAGAAACGCGACGGAGAAAGAGAAGGAAGCAACAAGATCACAGCATAATGGTGTTGTGATTTTCCGACTAGATACGCGATGTAGATTGCGTCGAGGTAGCGCTAAACGCTTCAGACATTAGTGACGTTAACATGAACTTCGAATATGGTTCGCGGTATTATCCTCTCGAGGTATAATTGAGACGAGTTAAGGATTTACGAAATCCCAGGTTCGTTAATATTTTTGGATGCTGAGGAATATCGGGGACGAGAATGGTACCATCGACAAGGATAGAACGCGAACCGTTAACCGTTTTCCGTGGCGCGACTTTGACTGTTGCTAAGTCGAGAGGAAGCCTCCGAGATTCGCTGGCAAACAGAGTACGAGACCGGAGGGTGAGAAACCCCAAACGGCAACACTTCGGTGGCAGTCAAGACCAGAGGTAGGGAGGAGATGCAACGACGGCGGGAAGGTCGCAAGGAATAAATTTTCTACTCGATCACCGAGTCTCTACCCAGACAGAGAGAGAAGATCCAGAGAAAGCGTCTATATTCTTGGTAGTTGGTGGTGCTCCTACTCAATTTGCATCAAACTATGGAGGAACAACCGCTCCTACCTTCGCTACCCCACACTGGTTCCTCGCGGAGCTGCCGTTCTAGCACCTGACGGAGCCGTACTCTCACCCCTTCGACGTTCTACAGTGGAGACTAACGCGTTTAGTAGAGACTCGAACCCCTAATCAGATCTTCCGACGGCACGGGGGTTTCTAAGGTGCTGCTAAGTGTGAAGTTAATGGAGTCAAGACGTTGCTCCTCCGTGCCGAGGCGTTTGCTCGATATAACTCTAGGCGTTCTGCCGACGAGGAACATTTTTTCGGAAAATAGGGGCTCGAGATCCGAAGCAACACAGAAACGAAGAGCCTTTCGCTTAAGTATAAAATTGCATCTCGGATTGGCGAGGAATAGGTGATACGATTTTTATACAAAATTCACGGTTATACACAAACGAATTTCAATAATATCATCTGGTCGCAGAGCTTGTCTGCCGTCGCGACGTTTCATACCGTGATGCTTTATTTCGATAATGGCTGCTTACCTAGCGCGTTCTCCTGTTAATTAATTCAGACTGTCGGGGTATCAGGGAACTGTGACGCGCTAATTCGATCAGAAGTGAATTCGCTCGCTTCGGTAGCGAGGGCTCGTCGTCGGCGCGTTTGGGGGAAGTGCGCTGCCTTTGCTTCCAAGACAGATTTACCCCTGCAGACAGTTGACGTCGCTATCTAAACGTCGCTCCGGTGCCGGTAGCGCGTCGGAATGCCACTCGATAATACACAACGCGGCGTCTCGAATCGCGACTCATTGTCTGACCGTGCGTCGGAACGGTGACGTGGAAATGTTCACGGGCTCTATGTCATGTCACGCGTCCCATCGACGTCGAACGGAGCGAGAGCCTGAACTCGAGAATCGGGAACGGACGCGCGTGATTTTTTTGGTAATTACCGGTCCGATATCGCTCTGGCGAGCTCGTATCGCCGACATTATGTCGACGAGTACTTGTAAATTCGCAAATGGTAAATTACGTTCAACCCGTTGTCTATCGTACGCTCTTCTGACATTTTCGAAAACTTTCTGTTACCGAGTTTATTCGCCATTCCGGTTGAATGCTCGGCAACGAAGCACGCGGGGGCGGCATTCGTCTTTCTATTAATTTCTATGCGGCGTGAAATTACGCGCCGGCGACCCTAAGCTATATTAATAACGCAGATTACGAAGGAAATTAAGACAGCGATGGGCCGTTGATACCTTGAGAAACGCGGCTTTGTTGCCGCGACCGAAAGGGGTTGAAGCGGCGAGATGAGGTCGTGATATTTCTACGTGGCACGCTCGGTGGTCGCGTCGTCATCGTCGGGACGCTCCTTAATGACGCGTCTTATCGAACAATTGAAACGCATTACTCTTCGTTCCACGGAGGAAAAAACCATCGTCATATTTTTTTTTCTCCTGAGATTCCTCGGGTGCTTTATATCGTTCTTACGGTTTCCCTTGTCGATATACTTCGACGTTATGCTAATACGAGTCCGCATTAATATGTAACGAGCCACGACAGGAAAGAGAAACAAACGTTATCGTAAATACACGAACGAAGAGTGGCTGCCGGTGTTCAGGTTCAATCGACTCTTCGTATCGCGAATCGATCGGACAGTCACCCCCGTGGACTCGAATGAAAAAGTTCCGAGGCAAAGCGCAATCACATCAAAGATTATTTCCGCCAATAAAACGGAAGTTGAGTTTCGTCTGGGTTGGGGAGGAGGGGGTGTACGAATCGTTCTCGGTCGCGGAACAAGACGAGGGCAAGAACCATACTAAGAAAATGAGAAGGAGAAGACCAGGGAGGGATGGGAGTGAAGCAAGAAAACATAGAACGGAAAAGGAAAGGTAGTAGCGAGAGGTTAACCGACGAGCTTGGCAATAAATCTACCATTCGCTCGGGGCTGGTACTTATCGCTTCTCCAGGATCAGCCACGACACCACCGACTGCGAGAAAAGCCTGGCGGGCTCTCATCTCTCGAAATTGACGTCAAGCGAGAGTCTCGTCAAGAGTTCCAGCTACGAACCGCGAATCGCCATCTTCCTCGATTGGTAACGAACGCTCGTTCCCGGTGGTCCCGGTGCAAATAACAGAAAACGTTTCCCAAACATTTCGCCACCGATAAACGATGGGAAGGAGACGGGGAGGAAAGGAAATCGCGACCCCGATTCGACGGACGATTATCTCCGTTTCACGGAAGCGTATTGACTGGATGCGCCAGCATAACCGTACGGATGGTCGACACGATCGATGCCCATTTCGAAAGGCTAAGCTTCCAATCTGCATAATTGCCAGTTAACGGCAACGAACTATAACACGCACGCATGAACACGCGCATGCACCGGACGCACGTGTACGTATGCCTATGTCGAGTCGTTCCGCGAATCTTCGATTTCAACGCAGGCTTCGTTCCGAAATGCTCGATGGTCCTTTGACCCTGTTGCCAATCGACGAAACAGTTCTCACATCCCAGGCGAGAACCGAATCAATGCGTATAACGCGGAAATCTGCCAATTATGGCAGCGGCAGATAATCGATCGACCAGCTCGTAAGCACGTACTCATGCTCATCGATGAGCATCGTCGAGAAGTACGCTACCGTACTCCATAATTCCAGCTAAACTCCGGCTAATTTGAATGGGGCTGATGCAGGCCGAGCGTATTCGAGAGGCCATACCGGAAGTGGAGGACCGTGGTCCGCTAAGTCGGCTCGGTCTACGAGCTGTCGAACCGTCAAGGGGAGCGGCATTAAACGCGAATTACGCTGCTACGTAAGTTTTCATCGTTAAGTAGCCTGCAACGGAGTAGCCGGTCGAGAGCTAAACTACCATCTCGGAAATCTTACATGTACCGATATCGAATATCGAAGTTACCGAACAACTGTAACCGTAACCGTGGCTGTAACCGGCGGGCATGTCGAGATTTCGTTTCTCTCGGTTCACCGCCGTTCCGTGATCAAGCTCCGGGCGCAACGTTTCAAAGGTTCTTCCCAAACGTCGACGACGATAACGCCAGCGAACGCGAGCGAGCGTGTAAAATATTTTGGAGAGTTTCTCGTTACGCAACAATCCGTAGGGTTGTTATTGTTGTTAACCCTAGTCGACGGTGACCGCGATTGGAAATCTCGTGTGTTCGCGTGCTATCCAAACAATTCCTGTTTACTATCGAACGCCAAGGGAGCACGGGTAAACAAAATTCGTGTACACGTGCAAGCAGTAAGTACACGAGGGATGTTCAAAAAAACGCTAATTCAATTTTACGCACGAAAGAGAGCGCGCTGCCCTCGATGCATATAGTCGAGTGCTGTGGATGACAGGGATACCAACGGTGGTGTTGACGTTCCTGTAATTTGGCTGGAAAATATTCAAATCGTTTACGTAATTCCACCGGAAACTGCAGATTGTTTCGATGTTAATTCTGTCGTTAAAATCAATTTTGAAGCGGTACGCACGGTTCGCTTACACGACTCGTCGATGCGTAATCGGAACGACCGATGAAAATCGAAGCATCGCGCTCCGATTTCATCGTTTTTCTTTATTTCGAGACGTGCACGCACACGTAGAGTGTCTCGCGTATTGTACTCGTATAACGAATCGAGCGTATTCCGGAACGGATTTAATAAATTGCACCCTACGGCAGAATAATACGACCCCTCTCCGTGGAAGGGTTATGAATGTAAACCCTAAAATTAAGCCCACAATTAAAGAGATCCATTTAAGCGGGTAAAACTCATTAGATGACTTACCCGCCACGTTTATTCGAGTAAGCTTGATCGATTTTACTTTAAACCGCGTCGTAAATTAAAGCCACGCGGGATTAACCGCGACGGCTAGACAAATTTTTCGTACGCGCGTTTCAGGATACGTTCGAGATTCGTGGAAATTCGAAGGTAGAATGCTTCGAAAGCTTAATTAACAAATCGGTCCCTTAAGAGTTCTCCGGCGCAGGACCCCGAACACGGATAATTCAAACTTGCGCGAGCCACGGTTTAATTACTAAATCTTGTACGAAGTTAGACGCAGGATCTCCCGAAGCAAACTTCTTGGCTTGGCTAATGTACGGGAAACCATGCTTTATGATCGCACGGCGAAACGCACGGCCTAATATTGAAATTGGCGGTAACAACGGAACCCTAGTTTCGTTAATAGAGTTCCTTGGTTTTGAAAAATCGGGGTAACCTCCTTATCCGGTAAGTTACAGGTCCGACGAGCAACGTTATCTCGCTTAGAGCAGCTTGTTTGACTTCTAACGGCGTCTCCTTCTGACCGGTAGCACTTGATAACTGAATATCCTAGGGGGCGAAATAGAGAGAGAGAAGGAGAGAGAGAGAGTTCTGTTAGCGGGTTTAGCTAGCCTAATCCTTTCCGTGGGTCGGCTTTGCATTAAGCAAAGTCCATCAACTTGGCGTAAAGCTGGAGGAGTTTCGAAGACTGCCTATGGTAGGAGTATTAATGCGGTCTTATCTGATAAACGATGAAAATTTGATTTCGATTTCGACGAAGCCGCGGGAAGGCGCTTGGTTGAATCGTCAACGGTAGAATAACAGCAAAAATTTTGCTTCTGTTGTACTTTTTCCCCCTCCTTCACGAACGAGGCTGTCGAACGTTAGAAATGAGAGGAAGAAGGGGGTTAATTCTCAGAAGCGAGGCAACGGCCATATTTCTCAATAAACTATAAATCAGCGAGGTCGCCGAGTAAGGTATAACGCCCTCTCTTATAGATCGCCTTTCTTCTTTCCTCTTCTCGGGACACATGTCTTTATCCGGTTCTACCCTAGCTCTGTCGTCATCCTCGTCTCACTTTCTTCGATTCTCTCTGCCTCTCTTTCCGTCGCCTTCCGAGTCACCAAGCCCCATTAATCTATGGTTATCTACGGCTTGCGCCGGATAAGTGCGTCGGAATGAGCCATTTCACCCTTGGGAGTTCGAATCCATTCTGTACCCTCGAAGAGAAGGCTATCCATAGACTGGCCCTTGGGCATCCTCTTTTACCCTCGTGATGAGGTGTGCAAAACTTTGTCTTTAACGAGATTGTAATGACAATATCGACTGTACGAGACGAGATCTTTTCGCTTCCGACCAATTTCGGAACTTTGTCTCGTTTCGCGTGAATTCGTAGCTCTTCGGGGCTAATATAAACGACGAGAACGCAAGGGGACGATGAAATTTGGTAACGTCAGCGAGTCGCCGTCGTTCAGTTTGTAAAGTCTCGTGTAACATCCGCGCCGGGTTCTCTCCGGCGGTGAATAATGCTTTCGGGTTATCTTTTCACCTTCGAGTCCCGTAAGTAAAGCGGTAAGCCACTCTTGGCTGCCGCTGGTCTGACCTAACGAACTAAAGAACAACTTTACTTTGCATGCGTTCGGGCAACCCCTGGCCCTCTTTCTCATCCCATCGCGCGGGGGCGTCGACGTCGGGTTTGCCCTTATCGTCGGGAAAGTTAAGTGGAAGAAAATGCGACTTCTAAAAATGGGGTAGATGCCGAGTAAAGTTGAAATTGATGCACTGGATGGGACCTTGAAACCACGAGGTTTACGTTGTCGGCGTGTTGCGCGCGACAACTTTTCCACGTTGCCTCGATGGATGCCTATCCATTATCATCGCCAGTGGAAGGCATACTCGAGAATGATCCACGAGTCGCACGAACACGAGAACAAGCGATATCGACATACCGCGACTGTCGCGAACGAACTGAATGGACAAGCTGTCTAGATGGTTGCGAGTTTACGTTCTCTCGGCTAGAGACGCTGTTATTGCAACCGTATAGTAACCGAATAGTCTAGGTTCCCGAACTGACGTTGGACGTGACAAGTGATATTATACCGAGTCGTCTAACTCCGCTGCAGCCCACCAGATACGAAGTGTCTGCCGCAGACGCTCTGTAACTCAGAAGCCAATGTGTTACGCGCGAACAGCTTTTGGATAGCGCCTTAGTACCATAGCGAGCTGCCTCGAACAGACGGCGATACAATGTTTCGTTGCGGAGATACGTCGTTTAACGAATAACCAACGAAACTCGTCGACGCCTACGCGCGAGCGGAATCGTCGTACTACCACCCTGTCGATATGCAAATTAATTTTTCCATCTACCCGTATCGTCGATGCATTGTTTCGTTGTAACGCGTGATCGTGCCGTGGCACACGGAATGCAGATTATAAATCGCGACGGTCGAACCGGGAGGCGGAGGGGTGGACACCGTCCGATAAATTCGGATTTTATTATCGCTAATAACCATCCCAAATTATTGTCTAGTGATATTTACGCCGAGGCTAACCTCCACCGCCACACGTTCGACCGTTTCGTGCACGGACACTCGACGGTACCCACACATGGCTGTTCACGCGCGGGGGTGAACGCGCTTTTCGTGATCGTATTTTCGCCATTATTTACGCGTCGCGTGCATACGGTTCTCGCTTCTACGCGGGCTTACGAATGTTTATCGGCAAAAATTAACGGGCAATTTGTACCGGGCGCATTGTCGCTGGTAATTATTATTTTATCGACGGTCACGCGCGAGAGATCGCGCTCTCATTATTTATTGGCTGCCGCGTTCGATTCCACCGCCGACACCACCACCACCACCGCCCGTGTTCCCGCTGTTTTCGAAGAATTTGCTTAGCGGGCAAACGCGAATTCGAGCGATAGTATCGACCGCGATGTATTAAAACATTCGTCGCATAGCTTCGCCCGCTAATTTGCAATTAAACATTTCTTTCCTCCGTAGAACGCGCTCCTGTGATTGCGTCGAACCAATTTACAACAGTCTTCGTGCCGATCGCTCAACGTCGATGCGTTCGATGTGTGGATACGCTCCTCTTTTTCCCTGACGTCGAAAACACGCGTTGACGTCTGTTCCTGAACGCGAATAATTCGTTTCGCGAAGTTTCCCACCGGTAACGTTGTCCAGCCGCGTACGGCAACGTGTCGCTCTCCATAATTGGCTAGGCTGATGCCAAGTCATGCGCGAGACAAAAATTACATTTCGCAGGACGCCGCGCGTTATTTATACGCGTACACACGCTACAGCGCGGATACAAATGATGTTTGTAAAACACGAGATCGGTCGACGTCTGGCCGGTACCATTGTACACAGAGCGAAACACGTTGACAGTTTACAGGGTGGCGGATCGAAAGGAATTCCTCTGGCAACCGGAGTCGACAACAGCGATGGAAGAGTCGCGTTTCAAACACGAGCCACGCACCACGGATGCACTCGATTATATTTCGATTACGGTTATAGTAAATCTAAGCGGGGACGGGGGTGTAGATAGCCCGAGGGAAATCGCATTAATTTCTATAACGACATTCGCCGCGGTGCGGCAATTTCGGTATCGTTTTATCGGCGGCCACGTAACGCCAATACGTGTGCGTACGTGTACACATAAACGCTGATGTGTACGCATCGGTCTCCGCGCACACAGCTGCGTATCTGCCGTCCGCTTCAGCTAATTTCGTGTTTGCTCGATTAATTTTCCGCGTTTAACGGAATTTGATGTTTCGTTAATTATTCTGTCGTGCGCGCTTCACGCAGAGCGCGCACGCAGTCTCGCGTTCGTTCGTTACTTTTCCTCGCGGTTGCAACGTTCGTTCCTGCCGGAGAACACGGTTGCTTAATATCAACGATCGAATCGAGAACGAACGCAAACGTACTTTACACGCAATATTTTGTAAAGCGATGTATTCGAACACTGTTCGTGAGATCGAAGCGTGCGAAAGTAATATTCCAGAAGAAAAAAAATTAAAATACCGAGTGTACGTTGTATGTACTCGAGGAAATAATTAAAGTGCACGAATAGAGATTAGTTTCTTGAAATGGTTTGCTTACAGAATGTAGCGCCGCGTACACACCCCTCGAGCGTATTCCCAGCAGTTCCATTAGCGCCATTAGCAATGCAGCAGTACAAGTACAAATTATTTATTCTTCGCGTTACGTACGGTGCTAGCACTTCCGAGAAAAATGAAGGAAGGATCTGCCACGCGACGAAATATCGAAATGGTCGGAAAACGCGAGGCATCGTTAAAGCTGCAAAGCTGACGTTACTCGGGGCGAACTAATCGCAAGTTGTCAGAGTGATATAGGGTACGCGCATACCATATACGAGAAGAGTTTAATGCCCCGTTTAAGCCATGCGTGGCTTACGTACGTCTATTTTCTAACAAGACCCGTAAACCGGAGATTAAGCCATCACTTTGCATGAGAGCCTTTCAAAAATCCAAGGCTTACGTCTGTCTAGGCGCCGACGCTGGCGCGAGCGTGACAGCTATTGCGAATTAATTCCGTTGACAGCTAATTGGAGCCTCTTGGTTTCCGATAACGGATACCTTACGTTGTTTTTTTTTCAGCAAAGGAAATCAATTTTCGAACTACGCTAAATTAGATTCTGTTTTTCTGTTTACTCGTGTTCACGGCGCGAATTTGCCCATCAAAATCGACGTTGACGTAACAAAAGGAAAGATTCCATGTAATCGCGTACACGCGGGCCAAGTTTGTAACATCGCGTAGCCCATTAAACGTATACGTGGTCTCTCGTTTGCTCAACCGTCGGCGGCGAAGGGTGCAGGGGTCGTAACGAGCAACGGTGTGGGCTCGCGTACACGTTAGCATGTGTGTATGCATTTACGTGCTACGTTGCCAATGATTTATGTATACCACTAATTACCAGCATGCACTGCACTGTTTTATCCGGCGATCATAGTTTTATTAGGGCAACCTGTGCATTGCGGTATTGTCAGCGCCAAAAGCACCGCTTGGTGAACAATCCGTGCCGGCTGCGTGAAATGTGCCACGTTCACGGACTTGTCCCGATCGATTAACGTTTCGCGCAAAGATTCCTGGCTATCGAGATTTAATATCGAGCTCTCTCAACTTTTGCATTGTTTCTCGTTATTCCGGAAATCACCGTCGGTTCGACGATAGCGATGTTTTTCTGTGCTTTCCAGTTTGCTTAACAAAAAATTGATTCCTAGTTTTCATTTCCTACAGTCGAATTATACGATACGTGTACAGTGCGCGGCCTCGCGTTCGTTTTTTCCTCCGTATCGCGGGATCATCGTAACGTTTCATTTGGTATCTTCGATTTAGCTACGCCCCCTTTACCGAACCTGTTGCCATTCCACCGCAGCGTTCAATTCGTATCGGTTATCGCGTTCCATTAAACTCGGAGAGTTTTTGGTTCGGATTACCATAGTCGCCATGTATGGGTGGCTCGGTGCAGCGACGTTTATTGTAACCCAAAAATACACGTGTAACCGTGAGATAGACGGTATTACGTGCGACTCGCTAATCTTAATTTTGGTTATCAAACGTCGATGGCATTACACGCGACGTTTTTATTTGAATGTTTGTTAATTGCAAGATCGTTTGCAACGGAATCTATCAGATCGTCCAAGTAATTCTATCCTGCTACGTGTCACAGGTTTCATTTATAATCGCGCCGGAACGTCTATTACCGCAAGTCGGTGTGTTACGTGAAGTGGAGCGAAGCGTGCGTGCGCGGTCCCTCGGTCGCGATCGCGATCGCGATCGGTTACGGGAGGGCCCGCTCTCGAAGGGAGTTTCGGCGAAGGGGGACGAAACGAAACGCGGCGACTGAAAGGGGGTGTACGCGGAGGATACGCGGAGGAGGGGGCTTGGAGAGGAACGGGGAGGTCTATCGCTGACGCTACCGGAGCCGGCAATGCGAGTCTAGGTTATCCGGTGACAAAGCTGGTTCGGTTCGTCCAACGAGGCTCCCCGGTACGTCGGATTATCAGCATTGAAAATGGTGCAACTGAAACCCCACTGTTCGGATGCAGCGGCGCTTGAACGCGATACGCGGCAAGCTTTGCATCGAAAACCAGAAGCGAATTCCTTGTTTGTCGCGCGTCTATTGACGATCACAAAACGTCCATCCGGTGTTGTTTTTCTTGGATGTCGAAATTTTGCCAGTGATCGATGTCCTTGGTGTACGGTTACCACTAACCGTCGCGAATCACGGGACTCATCGTCGGCGCCGGAGGGGATTCCTCGCGTGGTAAATCTAAAACCGTTTATCGCCGACGCACGCTTCTACGTTCCTCGGGTGAAACCGACGCGAGACATATTCCTCGTCACCCATCGAGTAGGTTTTCGGCACGCGCGATCAACGCGGAGAGATAGAAACGACTCGCTGAATTCTTCCAGAGCGCTAAAGTCGGATGCCCGGTGAACGAGGTAAGGCGAACCACCCTCCAGGGGGTTGTAGCTAAATTGGCGGCAGTATATTACCGGTCAGACTCCCGCATTTAATTTGAATATAATCGTGGAAGGAGATCTCAGGAGCTCGGGGGCACTACGCGACGCAGAACTGCGTGACGGTGACCGGAAGTGCTCCCGGGACACCGGAAACAAAATGGCCGCTCCCTTCTACGCGGCTCGCCTCGTTCCACCCTTCACGACCTTCCTACCTACCTACACCTCTCTTCGCTACCCTCCCGAAGAGCGTGAATTCGTAACGCCAAGTTCACTTTGCATTGTGCGACTTCGAGGTGGCCTCGTTCGAACATCGAAACGCTCGCACGTCGACGTCGTCTCGTTCAAGGGGGTCTTCTACTTTAGAACGTCGAGGAGAGGCGTCCCTTTGTCATTTTATTTCGCGAACACCGTTCACGCGGGCTTCTTAGGATCACATTTGATTGCAGAGATTTCAAAGAGGCGTGTACTTTTATCGCGTGGCGATATTAATTTACAGAAGAAAAAAACGTCTCGAGATAGGAATATTATTCCACGTTAATTTCACCTTCTGACGCATCGCGAAAGAAAGGTCGAATGCTTATACGAAAACGTTTCTGATAATGTCTGCGTCGTTACTTACATACACACGTTCCGTACGCGGCTGAGGGAGTTTAATGATTTTCGAGTAATTACGAGGCCAGGCGATGACTCGCGTGGGAATGCAGCAGGGCAGCGTGTTCGATAAGCGCCGCGGAACAGTAACAATTAAACCGGCCCAACTCGTAATGCCTAAATACAATATAAGCACGAACAATGAACTATACTCCTGCGAGGGTGGAGCTATAACGCCGGCTTCAACAATGCCGCTGTGCTTTCGTAGACAAAAGAGGGGTTTCAAGTTACCGTCGGTCTGAGTCGTAAGTTGAAAAAGCTTTGGCGTCTAACGCCTCTTCGGAGTTCCTCGAGACGTTCGTAATTGCTACTCGTCCATCTATCGTCGAATCTTCTTAATTTCTAATTATAACTCTCAAGTACCATACTTCGTCGACCGCAACTCGTCGGAGGCGAGGACCAGAATCCTTTCGTAAAGAACGCACAGTAAATTCGACGGACGTATCTGTTAATGGATAAACGGAGTTCTTTTATCGTCGCGTACATCTCGGTAGGAGGAACCGCATGCGAGGAAGAGGGCTATCGAGAGAAAACGAGAGAGAAGGAGGCTTGCCCTTACGAGTTTACGATGTACGACTCGGCTTAGGAGCGTATGATTAAACAACTCAGGTGTTTTATGCTTGGCTCGTGGAGATCGCGTGACCCAACGGCCACATCCGTTTCCGTTTTACCTACGGTCAACCGCTTCGACCCCTAACCGATGGTTCGCCTTAAGGGTTGCACGTTACCTTCGACCACGAAAGAAAGTATACTTTCGACGTATCTTTAAGCAGTAATCGGTTTCGCTCGATAGTCACGTGCGCTGGCTAGGAGCACGCCGGGCTGTTAACCTTTATTCGCGGTTCCATGCTTGCCTTCTTCCTTATTTTTTTTTCAACTTGCACTTTATTCTCCGTCTCGCCGCGAAGCTCTTGCCTCGAAGAGAAGCTCGCGCGGTAAAAATTTTACTTTCGACAGAGTACTCGTGTACGCGAGGGCCTCGTTGTCTTCGATATCGGTAGTCTGTAGGCCTGTTAATCCGAAACGAAAGCAGTTGAAGCACGAAAGGTCAGAGAAATGCCGCAATCTGACATTCTGTACACGAAATGTCGCGACGACCCTTCCGCGAACCGGGCTCGACCGGGCAAGAACGAGCTCTGTTAGTTTTTAAACCACTGTCCGATCGATGTGCGCCCGTTAATTTTGACATAGCGCACGCAGCAACATCCTGGAATAATTTCGACCGGGGACATTAATTAATTTGCTAATTTCGGACTATTGGGGCTCGGTTACGCACAAACGTCTCTCATGGCGGGCATTTGGTCCCCCCGCCCCCAATCCCCCATCTGCCCCCTCCGATATTCGTTAGTTTTCCGGGAAATTAGCTGGCATGATTTGCATCTGACGTACACCTCCAGGCACCTACACGTCGCTCGCATAGTTCGCAACTCTGACTTTCCACTCGGATCTCCTCTCGCGTTGGATGTCTCAACGCCCCTCCGCAGCGCGCTCGCGTCAATTACGCCCGTCACGGCAGAAGGTTCCCGAGAGCTTTCTCGTTACCGCTATAATGAAACCATTTTTTTAGGAATTCTAGTTTCGCGCGAAGCTCACCGACGCGCCAATTGCCGTGAAAATCAGAGATAAAAGTTAAACAGTGATCGGTACGTCGCGCGAGCCAATCCCTTCTCTCCCGTATGACGTTCGACAGGTTTAACGACTTGGGGAGATTCGGCCAGAACGAGTATTAAATTCGTAGTAAGTTCAGAAGACTAGATAGAGTTTGTTTTCTATTCAAATCGACGGCAGACGGTGTCAGGTAGGACGAGACGAGAGTAACAATGAAACCGATTCCTTTATATTAGCCCGACTGGCGAAGACACGACGCCTACTCTCGGCTTCTTGATTCTTCCGCCGATTATCCTCCATCCAGCAGATTCAGCGAGGTGTTCAGACTTAAACATAGACTCGAACGAGTTTCAGCTTAACTTGGTTGTTGTGAATAAGTAAGAGAAGTGTTGCAGAAGTTTAGCCGAGCCCCCCCAGGCTCACGGCCGGGGTGGCTCGAATTAAATTGTTATACGGATGAGCTGCCACGACGAATACTTCGCAGAAACCAGCGACTTTCCCACCACCCTCGGTTGTGAATGTTTAATCACCGCCTCTCGTTAGATTTAATAAAATAATACCGGTATCGCGTCTGAAGCTGTGCCACTACCGCGTCGACGCGATAGCCAAGTTTTATAAGCGATAAATAAATATTCGAAAATCTGGACGATTTCCCAAGGATAGGTATTGAAAATTCTGGATGGAAGAGCCTTTACACGACTTACCTGTGACTGCATTGTTGACAGGCGAAACACTCCAAGTGGTAAACGTTGGTTCTGGCCCTCATCACCAGCTCGAACGCCGGTATGTGCTTGTTGCAAGCCGAGCAGTGACCGGTGCTTCCATAAAGTCTGCGCAATCGAGAAAGAGGGGCAGTTTTCTAATGGTGTTATATAAAAACACGGGGCAATATTTTGCAACGATATTGCTTTTCACCCTGGCAGGAAATTACGTAATTCGGATCGCTCGGACCCGCTGTGTCCCTCGCGTGGGTGACATTAGAGAGAAGGACTTTTAGTCCGCGTACAGAGGGAATCAATAAACTTACGGTCGCCACGAATATGCTATCTTCAAATATTGGGCCATTAATAAAGGCCACGGAACCTCGATAGCAAGCGCTCTTTGCAGACGCGCCACCTGCGCTCGTTCCCTCGGGACTTTGTGATCTCGAAATGGTTTATTTGCCCCCGTCTGTTTATATGGGACGTGGATGTATTCAATAAAGGAAACTCATCTGTAAAATTCGATTTGTTGCTTCCGTTCTCCTCGCCAGGGTGGATCGTGCGTGCGGTTTTTACCCTCCGTGGTACTCTCCGCCGCTTATTGGCATTACGAGAGCGTAACGAAATGGAACGTCAAGGTAATTCGAGAAGAATAAAATTATCGTTTCGCGATATCGCCGACAAATCGATGTTACAATTTTTATAGTTGTCGCGCTCGTTAGTAGGGAGATGGTAGGACGATAAACTCACCTCAGATAATCCCTCTTGCACAGTATAAGGTTGGCCTTCGTGTACAGCGTCGAGCCAACTTCGACGAGTCTGCACGCGCAGCAGCTGCATTTCAAACAGTCTTCGTGCCAGAACATATCCAGTGCCTTCAAAAGATACCTTGAACGAAGAAGATATTCGGTTCGATGTAAAACAAGACAGTGGGAAAATCGATGGTGTCCGATCGAGTAAGTTTACCTTTCCGTAATCGCTTTCCCGCAGCCTGCGCAGTCCTGTTGAACAGCCCCGTTCTTGTTCGGTTCGCTTTTACTCACATCCATCGTCATTTTATTATTCTTTGGATGTTTCCCTCGTTACCTGAAGCATAACAAATTCGCGATTGATTATCGCAACCCGGGGGTAGCAGAATGAAATAATAATGCCGCCAATTAATATGAACACACAATTATTATATCAGTTTGGCCAATTAATTTACATGCTCGATTAGCTTATACGGTAAATCACCGACCAACGGGATCGAATGAGTAATCGCGTTCGCGTGCTTTTAACAAGTTTCCCCGGCATCTGGCACTAGGATGGCCGGCTCGTCTATGAGCAATTAGAGGTACAGGTTCAGAATTTAACGGCGCGGTTAGTGCCATCTGTGTCCATCCTGTGCGGGGGTGGTTTTTCTCTCCTCCCACACCCCCTCCATCGACCTCCGTCTCTTTCTCGCAATGCGGTCAGAGTTTAGAATCGAATTAGTTTGACCCTCTGCTACGCTTATAGCACGTTTAAGCGCCACCGGTTCTGAAACAACCACCGGCTTGTCGGGTAACGGCTGTGCGAGCTTCCCGATAAACATTAATTGTTTTCTCCCGAAGACGTATGTATGTATAATCCTCCCCTGCGTCCCATTTAAACGGAATTTCCGAGGGTTTAGCGTTTATTTAATCGCCATCGCGCGCTTCCCGCTCTTTCGTTTCACTTTATTAGGCAATCGTAGTTCATCTCGAAAAATGATATCGTAGCGTTCGAACGCCTCGACAAACAACGAATCATTTCGACTCGACACCAGAGGACATTTTTGCAGTCGAGCTAAATAACGTCTACCGGAGCGTTCGATCTCAGCTACCCGGTATATTTACACGTACCCGTGGAAGCTATGAGCAAAGTTTGTGCGGTTTCAATATGTCCTCTCCCCTTAGCCTGGACACAGTATTACAGAGACGTTAATATCTTCTATGCGGTTGGGACTCCGAAGCAAATATTAATACCGAGCCTTTGATACGTTAATTATTAAAGACTAAAATATTGTATCAGAAAGTCCCGCATTCGCGAATGGCTGCGTCTAACCGTTTATTACTTACTTTCGGACAAGTACAAACAAGATAATTATGTCTCGTGCATTGTGTACGTTCCAGGCTATCGATATATCCAACACGATATTAATAATAGTATAATTATTATTCGTAAGGTTATATCGCTATATTGCAGTGCGCTGATTAATGGAATAACCAACTAGCCGGGTAAATTATGCAAACTATTAAATCCGAATGCGGGTAAAGTTTCCCACATAATAATCGTGGGACAATCGAACGCGTCGGGTTGAAATTTATGTTGGACATAAATATATTTTATTGTTACAACGGGTTGATTAAAGTCACTGTTAATACGTCAATTGGAAAATATTCGAGAGGAATACCGAACGAGATTAATCGGTAAGAACGAACAATTCGTAGGCACGATTTCGATTCCATTCGCGTTTCAAAGTACGGACGAGTCTCGATTCTCGACAGTCGAAAAATTCACCTACGACCGTCGGCAGTGGGAACCGACTCCTTTGAGACGGGAAACGAGCGTACGCGTATTCTATAATAACACAAGTATTTTCGAGTTAGGTCTACTGGAATTCGGCCACAGAAATTCCTGCGGAAGCAAACCCGAATACCACCGACGACCTCGAAAACCTTCGCTGACCCTGTGTGGTCAGTCAATTTCCACTTTGTTCCGCAATTTTCGTGGTCGCGTAGCCCTCCGTTCACCTCTCTCTTCCTTTCTCTCTGTCTCTCTCTCTCTCTCTCCAGTGATCCATCGCTGGCTGGGACAGTTGTCCCGTAGCAAACAATAGAAACAAGTTGTCAAACATCGCGATAAAGTATAAACCGTTCGAACGAGCACCGCTCGATTAGGATATTTAAATTAACCTAATCGCGCGCGGACGCAATCGTGGTGCCACATTAACGTCGGTTATTCACTAATATCGCGGCTACCTTTTCGTGCTTCGCGTGGCTTTAATTGCTCGGCAGAGAAGTTACTATCGTCCAGAGAGGTCAACGAAGCACAGTGGAAACGGTTCGTTGGAACGTAACCGTGAAGGGTTCATAACAAGAGAGACTTCCCTTCGAAAGCCGCTCGCATCGCTGGCGATCTGTTCATCAGGTACGTGATCAGATCATCCACGGACGCTGCTCCTCAAAGCGACGATAATTCGATTATCTCGTACATGTTCGACAACCGCCGACATGTCCTCCAATTGATAGATCTTCTTGGTTAACCATCTTCATGAATGTAATTAAATTACTTCCACGTACTTTGCGCGTCGTCGTCAAAACATCTTTCGCCGTTAGTTCACCGACTTTCGACGTTGAATTGTTTTATCGCTTTTGTTTGTTATTATTATTAATATTCTTTATCGAACGCACGTATTCGCTCTGCGCGTATAAATTCGTTTACTGCTTTCTGTATTTATTTTTGTAAATGGTTCGAATTCGAAAAGAAGATTATAACTTCGTTCGAAAATGAAATCGATGTTTCATGAACGATATTTTACATTAATCCTGTTCGGTACAAATCGTCCGATCAGTAATTCTCGAACATTCTTTAGAGTACACGACATTCGCGAAAATTTCCTTGAAACGAAATACGGGAGAAGGAGCTTTCTCTATTTATCGACGTAACTGGGCAGTCTCGATGCAGTTCTCAAGGCTCCGCCCTCGCAGAATCCGCGACACTCCCAGAGCACCACCCCTGGAATTTCTTCACCGGAACAACAAAATTCTTCGAGTTTCCTCCTGACGCGAGAATGTTTGCCGGGCGTAACACGTTTCCAGCGGTAGGATTATTCTTAGGATGCCTTTTCGAAGTTTGTGCGAACGTAGGGGGAGACGTTAAAAAAAATATCCTGGTTGGTTAGCGAGCGTGGAGCCTTTGTCTTTAATAATGCTCCCGCGGAAGCGTTATCTTTTACTTTTAGGACGAGAGTACCGGCATCCGGTGAGTCGGTCCATTAATTAGGCGGGCCACATTAAGCCGAGCATTAATATACTCCGCTGGCTGTTTTGTTTTATCCCGCAGGAAGGACGTAACCTTCCCCGGAGGTTGAAGGGGGTGGCCAGGCAAAGGCAAGAGGGGGAGTTATTTCGACGGAGGCAGCCTGCTAATCCGACCTGCCATACTACCGCCTTATCCCCAGAGACTGTTTAAATTCTGTAAATCGTCCCAAATATTCCCCGTGCACCCCGCGTTATAAGCAGACACGCGGCACTGTGTACTCGTTTCCGAGAAATTAAAGAAGTCGAGCTGATAAAGACGTACGCGGGTCACTGCACGTTTTATTATAAGTTGGCGCAGTCATCGCGGGCGTCTCTGCGAAATTTTTCTTTGGAATAGGAAACGCAAATTCCCGAATGATCTTAAAGTCGATTTGCGCGAGTGTTTGGGTCAGCCAGCGGACGGCGTTAAGGGTGGCGAGGGCAGGGACGTTTCGTAACGACGTAATTTAACGGGCGAAAGGAATATTTTCTACGGAATAAATCTCGCGTAACACCGCCAGTGAAATCCTCGTTTACCCGGTATTCAGCCCTTGCTAATGGAGGTAATTTAAGGGATGTTTTAAGCGGGCAGCCGCCTCCGCTACACGTGAGTCGCACAAAAAGTTCACGTATTACGACCGCGGTCGCACCGTAATCACGCATTAGCATTCCGAACGGTCGGTGTCGACCGAAAGCACACCGCTTAAACTTTCACGCAACGATGAAAAACCGTAGCGGAGCCGAGGAAAAGGTCCAAATTGTCCAGGATTTAATAAAACGAAACAAGGATCCGGTGCGTTCGCGTATCCTCGCGAGAGGCTCCGTCGACTGTTTCTGAAATACGGAGATTAAGCTGTTTCCCGTAGCTGTGAAATTGATATTATTAAGAATAGCAAATGCGGCGAGAATACTTGACAGGGAGACCATCCTTGCGGATAATTTTCATCCGCAGACCCTTAGGGACGACGGAAACGACGGAACGGACTAACGGTCTGTTTAACAAGTTCTTTCGCGCCGATAAACGCGCCACGGTGCCTCCACTCTTTTTCTGTTCATATTTGTCGTCCCCTTTCTGCCAGACCTCGGTTAATGAAATTCTAGTCAGGTCGCGAAATTCTTTCGTCAGGTGGCGATGCCACCTACCCCCGGGTTGCGTTGTCCGCTCTCCCGTTTCTTTGTTTCTCCGTTCGTTTCGTTTCATTCAACTGTCTCTCTCGTTATCTCTCCATCTCGCCACCCACCCGCTCTCTGTATCCTCTGCTCTGCCGCGACAGGGTAGCCACAGTCTTCTGGAGTGCAGAGCAGGGGTAACGGGGTTTGCGTACGTCGTGGCGCGGAGGGTCGGTGGCTGAAATGGGGTGGTGTGCAGTCAGATTACGCTAAGCTATGCCCGTACGTGCTCGCATGGAAGTTCCACCCCTCACCGGGTTTGCCACCCCGCCTGGGAAAATGTATTTATTGTTGTTTGTCCAGCGTTCTGTATATGGCCATCGCCAGAGCGAGCGAACCGTGGAGGGGAGAGAGAATCGCCCGAGGTTCAAGTTGAAAAAAAATTGCCCGGGGACGACCATCGCGATGCCGAGCATAAATTTACGCGCCGCTCGCACCTATACGACCACCCCCTCGAGGCTCCCTCGGAACGTTCCTGCTGTTTTTTGGATTTCAATCCCATCGTCCGTTTAAACACGCTCGAAGTTCGACCAAAAACACTCGGATTTCGTACGCGCAGAAGACAACACGATCGGGTCAGTTTAGCGGTGCGCTAATCATGAGCGCAGATAGGAACGATCGAAACGGTTCTTATCATTCGGCAATCGGTTCGACCACTCGCAATCCGATACATTGCCGGTGCCGACGACAAAGGGGCTGTAACTACTTCGGAAACTTTTATCTCGCAGGATTAATGGACGGATTAAAGTATTTGCGGCGGGATGCGGGCTGATTGGGGTAAATCGTGGTGGGATTAGAACTTGATTGGCTAATTTGTAAGTGTCCCCGGCAGCCCGGCACGAACTTAACGATCGATCGGTGTCCTCTTTCCACATACGTGCCTCTGGTAATTCTCGCTCGAGATGTTGAGACGTTCAAGCCTAGAACGAATTGGCTTCTATAATCTACTTTGTTAATCCTTTCGAGAAAGATAAATACGATATCGATTTTATCGTTTCGTGCGAAGAACGAAGAACATCTGGTACATAATGTTAACGTTACTCGTATTTCTGACGGAGCAAAAGGGTGAAAGCACGTCGAACACTTAATCGAAACGCGCGATGTTCGTCCAGCAAACGGAAGCCCTGGTACAGCTCGAGTGTGAGATTGGCTCGCCTCCATCTGGAGTGGTCAAGGCTACTTAATGGGCGGTCGGTTCATGCGGCCGAGCGTTAGACTGATTTACATCGTATCCCTTTACCGAAAGCGAGCACGAGGCAGGGAGCTGTGGTCGGTTGAGAGATGTAGCCGACGATCTAGGGGCATCGATTCGCGCGGTGTGACACCGGCCCTCTCCCGTATTTTACAAATTAGATAAGCAACCAGCGAACAAAGGACGCGAGACGGACGTGGCGGATAAGAGAACGGATCGCCACGGCCGCGCCGCGATAAAAGAGCGTGGAGTCGCCAAAATCGAGGGAACAGAGCGTCGCATTTCGACGCGGTCGAGATCGACGCTCGAGCCTCCGAAGCAAGTGTCGGGAGGGACGCGGGACACTTGCATCGGCTGAGCCCCCGTCGTATAACTCACGACCCTTGTTTCGCGGCTGATCGACGTTTCGAAATATTTCCCAACTGGCCGTTCAGACGTTGCTCGCTGTCGAGCTTCCTGTCTCCTTACAATCCGCAGACAGTCCTACGCCAGGACAGAGTCGGGACAAAACCGGTCTCCGGTGATGGACTCGCGAAAGATAAGGGACCATTCATGACAAAGACAAAACGCGCTCACCAGTTGTATACCGCGTCGTGGTACCGTGTCGCCGTTCCTCTTTCCTCTCTCTTCTGCCCGCCCCCGCAGCCCTTGACGATCGTTCGTTTGCCGTTTACCGCGACGGCGCGAGACAATGAGCGAAAACTTTTATTATTAATGTTTCGCGGCAAGATAACGCCGGTTGAAGCGAGGTACGCCTCTGCCACTCCCCCCCCTTGCCCCGTTGTCGTCCGATTCTCGCCGGATCTTCCTTGCGTTTTTTGATACACCCTCTCCCTTCGGCGTCGTCTGGCGATACCGCGGTGTTCGATGTTCCCGCGGGGATGCACGACGCGTCCAAGATGAACGTTCCTCTCTCGAATTCGTTAATTCGTTTCGAGCTGTTCTTTGATATCAACGATTAAACAGTTTCATTCGATCGTGGCCTTCGAGATATTCGCCGAAAGTTTGAAGCGAAATTTTCGCAAGGAATTAATTAGCATTCCCATGAGTCCGCGTAAATCAAACGCTCGGTATGCCGCGGCGGGAACGGCGAACGAGATATCTCCCCGAAGAATGTTTATTAATTATTTCCCCTCGCCTGGCACGAGCGCGGCAACTTTTCGCGCGAGAGGAAACACAGAAGAAATTTTCGAAAGATTCGAGTGAAAGTTGAATCAAGGGACTCCGTCTATTCGGAAATAATCAAAGAGCGTTTCGTTAGGGATCGGTGCCATGAATACTCGTTTAATCTAACCGTGTTCTAGCAGAAGGTATGATTAACTCTAGCCATCCTTGGTCTAGGCCGGATAACTCATTCAAGACGGTCTGGCCGCAATAAGACGAAGGTCCGGACACTCGGGACATATTCTCGGCCGTTGCGCGTGAGTTAGGACTGCTCCAGGAACGGTTAGCCGTTAGCAGTTAGTCGGTAAATAACCTAGACACTCCACTCGACTACCCTTCTACGTGGATAGATACGCTCCCCTCGGACCTTTGTCTAACTTTGGATCGGTTTTCGGTCAGGTCGGTGGCGATAGCGTAAACACTGATGTCCGAAAAGAGCTAACAAATTACTTGGCCGGAACGAGGCTACTTGTCGCGTTTAGATCGTTGTTAATTTATATTTAGAAAACCGTCCGTGAACAATTGTGAAAAAGTTCTCCATTGGCGAAAGGTTCCCTGCCGCTGGTATTAAACTCTCAATGGTAATCTTCGATCGGGAGGGGAACCGAGTTTTGACGTTTCGATGGATTTGAAAGAACGACGTCGAAGACAAAGCGCTCGTCGAAGGCGAGGGGACGTCCAAGAGGTCTCGTCGGCCGTCCCTTACGCTTCTCGTTGTGGAGTAGTTTCGTTATTGACCGGCCGAAGAGTGCAACTCGTTCACGAATGGGAACACTTGATCCGAGTGGGTGCTCCGTTAAACCGACGACAGGAAACGTCAGGGTGCTACCGCACTTTGTGATATATCGATATATTCGCGAGGAGTGTCCGTGGCAGGGGTCGAAACGGCGAAACACGCTCGACGTGTTAGCGAGTAGAGGTCGCGAAGAAACTTGCGCCCTTCCGAAGAGTACTTGTTGATTCTTCGACCAAATGATCGATTCTCCGGAGCTACCGACGAATTACTTATTGTTAGCGTAGTCGTAGCGATTAATTTCCAGGAATCGACGATGAGGTTGGACAACGAAACGAATACCTCGGAGAGAGAACGTTCGGTTAATTAACTCCGAAACGGCTAATTTACGGCGAGTAATGCACACGTTACCCTTTACCAGGCTTTATGGAGTAGAATGGGTACGGAGAATAATCAGACAGGACGGAGCAGTTAGGATAGCCTGTGAACCAGCCGATAGCGGCGAATGACCATTGCTGACACCAACATCGTCTCGGTGTACGCTTCGATAATTATATACGCGTCTACACAAGGAAGCAGGAGTGCTATGTCAGCCTTTACTTAGGACCCTGACCGAGGGTCGTCGGGCGTTGACCAGATAACGTAATTGTGTAAACAAAAATGTTGGAAGGCTGCAAATTGAAATGCTCGGTTCGAGGGTGAGACACCGTTTCCGTCCTAATTTGAATCGAGGTAATGATATTTTTTCTATCTCGGTGTTTGTTTACACTTGGCGAAGTTTAGAAGCTTCGGCAATGGCGACCGACCGCGGGTGCGGGAACCATCGGCTCGAACGCGTGCCGATCGCAATTCAAACGAAAACAGAAAAGGAAGGTCAACCGAGTTATTGTTTTCGCGATGAATGCACATAAAATAATGAAATCTCGAAAGTACACCGGTCTGGGAGAGAAAAAAATATATTGCACGTAATACGAGCGACAGCGCCATAGGGGTTCCACGCGCTTCGCACACGCCCTGCGGGGTATTTATTGTCCACGGTCAACACAGAAGATGACACGGTTCTCCTATCCTGTCGCGGACAAGAGATTCACCCCCGGCTGGTACTTGGAATTTATCGCAAGTTTAACATTACACAGAAGTTGGAAACGGCGCGAGGGATTCTGCCGGATATTTATACCGTTTGAATGCACGTACGAGGATCATTCTAATGGTTTTATTATACTGATACCCGCGGGATTTCTTGGTGGACGCATTCGCACTCGCGTACTTGCCGATCCCGTGGTTCCCCGATTCATCGTTCTCAGAATTCTGAAATTTCCGCGAGGAAAGCGACGATATTTGACCGAGAAGAACAGAGAAAACGGGGGATCTTTCGGTAGAGAGAGAGAGAGAGAGAGAGAGACATCGTTCAAAGCCAAACATTTTAACGCCGTCATGGAGAATGAACCGTCGATTGGTAAAAAGCGGTAAAAGTAACTCACGGAAAAAAAAAAGATAGCGGTGAGCTGGAGGCGATCTCACGAGCTCTTCGACGTTGAATTTCAACGGGCCAACTAGAGGTATTGCGGCGTACCGCGAAGTGGGCTGAGGCGCGAGGCAGCGAAGGTCCTGGAACGTGGTTCGACGCATCTTTCCTATCGAGGAGAACGATTTATCATCCCGAACGTTCCATAGGAATATTGAATACGACAAGATAATCTCTCGACACCCTTCTTCGTTCTCGCCCCTCCCTCTCCCGCCATCATGACCGACAGCATCCCCGTTTTGCGGCAGCGCCAGTAAACGGTTCTGCTTAATGTACCGCACCGACCGATAAGCCGTTATGCCGTCGTGACGTAGCCTCTAGTTTTTGCCTTGCAGAACGCAAACGTGCACCCTTGCCTCGTTGACGATCCTCGTGACAGCGACACCAGTCACCAACAGAACTCGTTATCGGTACCCACGTGTACTCTCGCGTTCAGGCTTGGAGTTACACGCATGAAAGATCTCTCCTTCTCTCGCCTCTCCAAATATTTCTGGCGCGATAACATCGCCGCTATTATCGCAACCCCCGATTACACGTGACGGCGGAGTATAATTGAAAACTGTATCGCCAGTTCGTTATCGCGAGTCAGGAACGCTTAGATTCGTTCGCGCGAGTTCGCGTTTTGAACGCGTGGGACGCGCGCATCGTCGAGCTGGTTTCGTTTGACGGGAACTGATCCTCGCACGTTTCTCATTTCGAGATCTCCTTCAGACCTATCGGCTTATCTCACGGTTAGAAACTCTGCCGGTGAAGATAGCAATCGGCACGGCTTAATTATGCGGAGTTCGGTCGACGGATCCGAGCCGTTATGCTAATCCGACTTTATTAATAAGGACTCGAGCCAAAGTGGAAATCGTTGTAGGAAACGGTAGCCTTAACCCTTCGCCAGGGCCTCCGATCCACGCCCCTGAAGTCACACGCGGTCCCGGGCAGCGATATTCGCTGTCCCACTGCGCAAAGTAAGCGAGATTTCTCGTTTAATCGTTTTATCCTTTGCTCGCTCTCGAAAAGTTCCCCCACACCTGGGAACAGGAGCAGATCTCGACGCTATCTTCCGAATAACTCGGCGAATATTCGTTATTAATTAAAACCGACAGCTTTCCGTCGCTGTACGCAACGAAACTGTTCTGTGTTATTCCCTGGTTAACACAGAAACAACAAATCGTTCGAAGGGTAGACACATTTGCATCGAGTGTTCCGTGTTGGGCGATTCTGTTCGGTAAAAATCGCACGGATGAGCAAAATCGATCGAACGCTGTGTTAGTTAATCGAACGGGGCCAGGCATCGTGCAGTAAGATGGCATCGGACCAAACACCTACGGAATACAAATCTTGTTCCACTGTTTGTTCGCTGGCTTGGCAAAGGGGCGAAGGGTCGAAGAGGAGGGAACGGTGTTAGTTTCCGTGGCATTGACGTTCCACAATACAGGCCTGATGCCGTTGACACCCCCATTTGCAACCCCCTAGCCGCAATCTCTGCCGTCGCGGAACTGCGTCCCGAAAGTGCGCCGGGGTGAATCTTATTCATTCCCTTCCGTGGCTCTCGCGATATTTCCTGTCGACCTCGAATAGGCCCGCAAGATTTTGGGAAGCCGTGTTCTTCCGTCCTCGGTCTCGAACCTTCGAGACCCATCGCCCGTCGCATTCATCGCGGCCCGCGCGAATCACCGATAAAGAAACGCGGAACCGGAACGAACAAAATGGAAAGAGTCAGGCCGAAAGCGATAAACCGCCTTTCGAAAAGTGTTATTGGTCCCGCTGCGCGATGGCGATCCGCCATTGCCAGAGGAAACGGAGCATGAATCCGTCCCGTAAAATCTATTATCGGTCTCGCTTATCCGCCGTACACGTAGGACAATGGATAATATCGGCGTTAACCATCCTCGAACGACCGCGAACGGCGATCGGTGACATCGTTATCAGTTGTTTCCGGCTCACCAGACACTTTGAAACGATCGTTCGGCAAGATGGCGTCCGTTGGTCGACGCGCAGCTGGTTTTTAGGTGGACGCATATGCGCCTCGACGGCAATCGCAAACGACGCGAAAATAAAAAGGGTTACGAGGAACCGTGGCGGTCCGGTTGCAAGAAATACGAACGCTGTAATTTAAATTCATGCGATTCGTCAGGCTGTTGCGCAGTTCGTTAACGAGCGATTCGTTCTATTAACGAGGGGTGGCGGGATTCGAATTTTAATCGCCGAATTAACGCCGGAACCGCGTCCGCGTTAAAAATCTAAACGCGAAGAACGACGTTAAGCGTAAAACGATCGAGGATCGATGGTATCCGCGGCTACTCCATCCGCGTGACAAGATTTAAAGCGGGTTCGTTCGCGTTCGATGGTACAATTGTTTATAGTAAATCGGCTCACGACCCCGGGAATATTTTTCCGTGCCCCCTCCGGGTATTATCGCTCGCGCCGGTTCGTGCCGATAATGGTAGTAGTCAGTCGCGTATGATGCGAAGAGATAGCCGGGCCGATAGGCGAGAACGGAAAATGCGGCCGGCGACCAAAATCCGGCTAATGGTTTCACTGAATCAAACCAGAGTCGGCGTTTAACGGAGCAAACAGACAGAAAATGGAGCGCAACCGCATATAAAGAGTCGATGATAACGAAATGATATATGACTCGGTGCGAATAACAGAGGAGAACCGAAACCGACGGGCTTGCCCTGCCCTCGCTGTCTCTCTCTCCTCTCTTCTCCTCTCCTCTCTTCTCTGCTTGCCACCGGGTAGGGGTTATACGGCTCCCTTCTGTGATTGATCGGCTCGGAGATATACCACGGGATATTCACTACGGGATTAAGTGAATGCGCGAACACTTAATAATCCGTATAATATATATCTTTTTACGTTAGGTGTTGGTACGAACGTGCACGTGTTGTTAGGGTATCTGCGTTCGCGCGATAGTCGCCAGCATCACTCTCGATTCCGTATCGCGATGAAGCGATTTAATGACTCGCGAACTCTAAGCCTTTTCGAGACTGAAATTCCAGCGGTTTTAACCCTTGGATGCTTTCGTAGGTGGTTTTTTGAACCCCCGCAATATCAAATCACAATTTCTAGAAAGAAATTTCGAGACAATCTTCTTTTTAAGACACCCGATACAACTCCCCAAGGAAAATATGCGTTCCTACCCAAGTACGGTTTATCCAACCGTCTCGTGATTATCTCCCAAGGTAATGGCAGGATAATTAGGTAATAGCCTCGGATAGTTATCGATTCGATTAGCTAAAAGTGCCATAAAATTCTCGCCTGGCATGGTCCCCCGAACTCGCAGCTTCCTTTGAACGATTAACGCTCTCGAGCCTATATATCTGCACGGATAACGTTAATTTCGCTCGTGATTAAAGTATCTCGTCCCGTTGAAGCAGAAATTTTCAATTGGAAATTACACGAGTCGAGAATCATCGATCGTGTAGCGAGAAATTCCGCTGTTCCGTAATCGGTAGATTCGTAAAGTCGAAAGTAAACAAGTCAAAGGTTCCACGGTCGTTCGACCGTAAAGTATCCCTCGCATGTACGTCAAGGTGCGCGGGGTAAGTTAATTCCCCGGCGTTGGGCGGGCAAAGTGGGCCGTTAACAGTAAATAATACTGCAACTATTACCACCAAACGGCGCTCTTACCGAAGAATTATGGCACTCGTACAAATCGTACTTAAGAATCCAACCCCGAGGACTGCGCGCTGCTAAGAAGAATGGAGGTTTTGCGAGACCACCAGCCTCCGACGCCCTTCCAACTTGCTTTCCAGACGATTCGTATCTAATTCTCGTCTTTATCGCTTTGCGCTGAATGAGAAACTGCTTTAAACGAACGATCGAGAAGAGGATCGCCTTTTTCCCCTTTATTCCTGCTATGTTCCATCTGGATCGCAGGTCGTACATCATAGTAAGAACAAGACATATGAAAGTACTTTAAATTTAACATACGACGTTACTCGACACTTTCGAATCGTATAAGAGTGGATTTTTCGAACTCGCGATGGAACGTGTTTCAAGGTTTATCGCCGATCGTCGAAGAACCTTCCGTACCCAGTGGCCCTAATCACCGCGATCACGCGGCTACGCTACAGGAACGATTGCTTTAATATTCAACGTTGGTAATAGCCGGACACGAGGTTTATGGTTCCTTCAATTATTCAAGTCGTCTGCTCGTTAGCTTGGTCTAAATCGAGATCTAGGCTATGTCCGGAGTTTCCTGTGGAGGAAATCCACACTTGCTCGGCATTGCTTTGAATTTTGCAACGAACGCGTACGCGATCGCGAACCGTTTTAATAGTCGGTGTACTCTATTTAAAAATGCAACACGTGCTGCGAAACATTTCAAAGTAGATTTCCAAAGTATACGCAGTATACGCGTGCGAAAAGAGAACGTATCCTCGAAGGAATGCTAATATTTTATTAAACGCTCGTATATATTCTTTTTATGCGGAACGTGGGCTGTTCGTTCTGAAAATGATCGATTTAAAGAGATCCATCAGCGACGATGGAATCCTTTGCAGAGACTTCAACGCTCGTTGCCAGGGTCCGAGTCTTAAATAATGCATGAAGAGGCAGCCGAAAAATGAGCGGAGGACTGAGCCGGGAGGGAGACTTGCTTTCCTTCTTCTTTCCTGTCCATCCTGTCGGAAATGAGACCGGAGACAACCACTCATCACTGATTCAAAGCGGATGTTCGCCGGCAGACGTTTCTCGAATGTTTGTTTAATTGAATCGTAAGACTTGTCGCAATCTTTCGAGAGACATCGCGTGCACGTGTCGTGGTGTTCGTAAACGACCCTGCTCGTGCCCCTCGCGACGTCCGACGGAATTCAACGTGCTCAGAACTCGTCGATTGACAGGACGCAGGCCGATTTGGCTTCGACGTAGCCTTTGTTCGCGTTCCGTGTTAACGGTCAAGCGAGCCGCGAGAGGGAAACGAAACCGTTTCTTATTTGTGCAACGAGCAAACGAATCGGAAGAAACGTTTCAAGCGACACGGAAAGCGACACTCTAACCGTCCGAAGTCTGATACGTCCACGCGTAGTCGAAGTGGAAGCAAAGCCAGAGGGAAAACGTTGGAAAAGGACGGTTAGGTGCTAACGAGCGGACGTGAGGTCGATCAAGACGCGAAAGCTGGACAACGATTCTGCCCCCGGTCGCACGTAATTTTCGTCTAAAATTGCCTATTAGACCTTAATCGATCCCCGGATTAAAAATCACGGATTAAAGGTGCCCTTGGGAGTTTTCAAGTGTGGCTGACCAAGCTGTAACTAAGTTTCTCGTCGACCCTCGGGCAACGTTGACCAAATTTCTCCTGTAGATAATTACGAGGGTCGGATATAACCCTAGAATTTTCGAGTAAGGGTTAGCGAGAAGATAATGCACGTCGGACGTGAACTAGCGTCTCGATCAGCACTCGAAACAGAAGTTCCTTTATTTCGTTAACTTTACATTTCTTGGCGATACTCGGTGCTCTAGTTTGTACGTAACGGAAACGTGTTCCCCGCTAGGGTACAAAGTTCTCGTGTAATTAATCGTTGACGAATGTATAGAGCGCAGCCAGCACTCGTTTCTCATAAAATGCAAAATAAGCCCTGGCCAGGGAATAAATCGTATTCCCATTAGGAGCTCCGGGAAGAGCAAGCCCGGGCGCATTTGAATACGCTGGGATTAAAAATTAAATATTACCGCGGGAAGCGGCAGCGATTAGAGCTTGCGCCTCGAATGAAAAACCGCGGGAAAAAGGGGTCCGACTCGCGCGATACAAAATACCCGTAGCTGCCGAGAAAGGATCCAATGCTGGTTAAACCGATCACCGAGTGAAGCGATCTTCATGGAAGATTCATTTTGCGACGAACAACGAATGCGGCCTCGCGTCCTAATCGAAGACAGAGCGTCGAACTTTAGGCAATTTTCCTCCGTTCGAGACTAAAAAGGAAGACGACGCAAATACGCGTGGCGCGTTTGATTTGCGACCGCTCGCGGGATCGTATCGCGCGTGCACGCTGCACCATAACCATCCCTCACAATTTCGGGGCGAAGGCAGAGCTCCACGGCTGACACAAGTGGTTGTATCTCGCGAGCTTCTTTTTTCCGAAGCATTAAAGCCTCGGGCGGCTCGAGCGCCTCGTCGGCGTCGGAACGGTTAACTAAGGCATCAGTCATAATACGCGAGACAACCGGATGCGAAGGCAGAGGCATAAAGGGCCCTCGTAACTTCTCGTTTGCCCAGCTTTTGTTTCTAATGCCCTACCGTCGCGCGAATCTCCCCAGAAACTGCCAGTATGCCCCAACGAGAATTCGTGGCTTCAAGTTTATGGGAGAGGAACGAAGATTTCCAGCTTCGCGTGTGCTCGATTCCATCCATCCTAAATTTCTCGACTGTGTGGTTTAATCCAAGAGAAACAAAAGCCATTACTCTATCGAATAACCTTCTCTCGCTTATTTTACTCGAAATTTGAGTCACGACGATCCACCACCTCCCCGATAGAAGAGATAGGGTCGAAAGTTGGTCGGGTGACGCGACGATGGTTCGTGCAGGACTGATTATCCAACTGTGTCGTTTATCCCGGTCGTAAGGTAGACAAATGCGTTCTGGTCAGTTGGGACAGCTCGAGTCCCGGTTGCCCGGCCAGGGAGATTTACAAGTTTAGTTACCAGCGATCACACCCGCGGGATTCGAACCGATGCGCAGTCGGCCGATATGAAGCTTCTCCGGTGCTTTTTGCGCTACGGTTACGAACGTTCGCTTCGCTCGTCCAACCGTTTCGATTCGACGATATCGACATCTCGCAAAGCTCGAGTACGATACGAGACGAGTTCCGAAAAATACAAGCTCGGTATCGGCGCGATATCGCCGAGAGTCGAACGGCAGAGTCGAGAGAAGATTTCGTCCCTTCTTTCGGCGACGACAACAAATCTCGTCCGCTTCCTAAACGTTACAGATAGCCAGCCGTTAGAGCGTCACATTTTTCCCACGTATATGAATGACCGGACGCGGATAAGCCCGCTGGAATATATCGTTGCAGGACGGTCTCTTCGTGCGAGCGCATTTGTTTGAATTATTTTATATCCCGTGATTTTTTATTATCAGTATCTCGCTCGAACCGAGCGCGGCGGATACGTGTGCCGAAATCGGATCATTTCGATTACAGCACGCTCTCGCTGACGCTAAACCGTTCATCCGGGATTATTTTTACGGAATTTTGAAAATATAAAACGAAATAAATGAAAATTGAATAGCTACGAATTACAAGGTCTAGGACAGATAGATTCCACCGTAGAACTTATTATTTGGCTTTATCGAGCGATTGTAGGATGTTTTCGGAAGTCGCGAACAACGAGGCGAAAGCGTTTCTTTTCGAAACGGGGGAAATACTCGACGGCGTGGCGTGCAAACTGTGGAAGGTAACGTCAAAAGCGGTGTTCGCGGTTTCGGAAAGCTTTAAGCTCCCTCGTAGCCGGAGAAAATGACGCTCGTTCCGACGGTCGCCAGGATCGTCCCGTTTGGCGGACCGAAACCGCGTCGCGTAATGGGAAAATTTGCGTAAACGGCGGGGTCATTAAGCACCCCTCTTACGCGCGAATGTGCGTGGCGGTCGCCGATGTGGAGACGGGGCTATAACTTGCGGTAATACCAACCTAACCGTGTACCCATGATTATAACGCTACCAATTAGTCAAGCCAGCTTAGGATGGCAGCCCTGCCCCGGGACAACGGACCATGCATATATGTACGTACTCGACTTCAACTACACGTAAACACGAGCTCCACTGGATCTGTCGAGCCACCAGCTCTAAGCGCTACTTAGCGCGAAACTTGGGGAAACTGTTACGAGCTTTGGTCGCGCAAGAATGCGCGAGGATCGTCTATTTGTAATCTCCGAACCTTGGGAAACCTCGAAAAACTAAACTACCGAAAATTTCAAGCATCGATCGCCGGCTTTTGCCATTTCACGACACCCTATAGGGGAGACTGAAATGTATGTATCGATCATAAGGTAAATTAATACAGGATATTCTTCTGTGTTTATATTATTATTCGTGTGAACCAGCCTTTACGTTGACGATCGATTGGATTACAGACTCTCCTGATTTACGCGTGACAACAGCTCCAACTAAAGAGGTTTAAACAGAGCGACACCGGCGCGCCTTCGTTACCAATTAAGTTTCGCTGGTAGCTGGCAATGCGTCGTCGTCCGCGGGGGCAAGTTTGGTAATTATTTAGCTAAATTGCGAGACAGTTGGCGGCACACGGTAACATGTGTTCGCAACCGGTGAAAAATCCCTGAATTAATGCTCCACCATTAATTATGTTTATGAGCTCAAATTGTCTCGGGGACTCACGGATACGTGCAAATGCAATTGCGAGTTTGCCGCGTACGTAAAACACGCGCTATTAGGAACGACGAATTCTGCCCTACGCGTTCACAACGGCAAATCTACCTTCCCAGGCGTCGCTCGTTCTGAATAACGAGGGAACCGCGACGTTCGCAAGACTTCTAATTATACAAGGTGGATCGACTAGACAAAGGTCGCGCGGATAACTCGTTTATTTTTAGAAATAGAAACGTATGTTTGCCACTTCTGGCCGTTTAAAATAAATCTGACCGTCTCTTGTAGAAATGTAGGTCGCCAAGGAAATCTTTTTCGGCCATGTCCGATTCGATTAACTCGTCCATTGGACCGATCGATTTGTAGTTTGTTGGTGCAACGTCTGTCTTTTTTATCGCGGTCTCTATTGGCAGCCATGCACACCGACGAATTCCTCGCGACGGAATGAAATGTAGCATAGAGCAGCGTTTTACATTCCCCTAAGAGCGGTGTAAATTGAAAATCTCACGGGTCGACTGGTACTATTTTCAAGAGGGGCTGCGTCTCTTGCCCCTGGGCAGCGTGCACGAGGTGGTTGTCTGCCGTTGGCGTGCCAAGCGTATCAGCTGTTTAATTAATTTTACGTCTCGTGCAAATGAAACAGAGAAATCTATCCGACATGTCGATGTAAATAGCATCTCGAATTCTTTCGAGCGTTAATTTTGCTTGTCGTTAATCCCGGCCAGTGTTTTCCCAACCCCTCTGCTCCTGCGTGTACTTTTCCCTAAACCCTCTTCACGAATCTGGACTCCATTGACTATAATTGCTGCATTCGCGGTCACTATCTCTCGACCATTGCCCTTTCTCGACGTTTACTCGTGTGCAATTGGAAATAATAATAATAATAATTCGTAATTAGTAATTACAGTATCCTACACAATAGCATCACATACTGATTCGCAATGTAATTAGAACGTATTCGCTACGTAAAGGGCGAGCTTCAGCGGTAAGCTGCTATAAAATCTAGTCCTGGATATACGGCCATGGAGAAACATGCATGTGTAATTAATTGTTGGAGGTTCGCTACAGCAATACGATTACACATTTCCGAATCATCCCTTGGGGCGAAACAACGAAGGTAAATTTAATAACTACCGTGCGAAGCGATACGAAATTTTTCATCGGAAGTTACGTAGACATTTGGTCGGAACGATCGATCCACTTGTCCTGGGAATTTGACAAACGCCGTAAAGATTCGTATTCGTTCCTACAAATCACGCTCGCGTCGGCCACTAATTTCCTTTTATCTTCGTTTACCCGGAGTAGATGCGCGAGACCTCGTTACCGATTGCAATTTTAATTCCAACCTTCCTGCTAAGCATTACGGAGCACGTACACCGCTGTAGCTGCCAAGATCGTATTGTCCGTCGCGAAAGATTTAAATCGTTTCCAATGTAACGTACAGGGAATCGGAAACGAGTCGTACGAAGGGAGATGGAAAATTCGAGGCACAAAGCATGCTACTGCAGAGGGTGATTAATGAAAAAAACAGAATACCTGCCGATTGAGAACCCTTGAGAGAATCACGAGAGCGTTCGATAAACACACGCCATTGCTTGTCGGCGTTTCGATTGCTTGTTTGTATTTTTCTAAAATAACATGTTTTTCGAGATCCGCGCAGTATTTTCGACGGGCTCGATCATCGATCGTGCACGATTCAAAACTCATAAACGGGAATTAACAGAATCGCTGTTTTTTATTAACGCGCGAATGGAGTGGAACAATTCAGCGTCATTTAATTTCGTTTGCAAGCGCAGTGGGTATTATTCGACACGGGTATTTGACCGCTTCTCGCAACGAGCACGCGCACATAAAAAAAATATAAATTTTCGGCGTGCCGGGTGAAGACACTAGAATTGTCGGGTCGCGATTACGAAATTATTTTCACTGGTGAAATGAAATTACGGAGCTGCGCGGCTTGAACAACATCGAAACGCGTTTCGAGCCACGCCAACTGAAAAATTATTGTTAATCGATCCCGCGAATGGAACATGGAAATAAAATATCGGGAAACTAAACGTTGGATACCGGTGGAACGGTGGCATCCACCGAGCGTCGATGAAGTAGAGTCGCAGCCGATCCTCGTTCCCTGAAATCTTTCATTCGCGGCCCGCAAACTCGCCGGTCGACGCATTTATCAGTCAATAATCGAGCCGGCGCAGCTGGCGCGCGACACCAGAGGAACGTTAATGCAATGTCGAAATCGCGGCAGCTTTTGTAAAGTATGGATTCGAACCAATCGTTGGCACAAAATGCACGGTGCACGCGATACGGCTACCTATCGCGTTGCTCCGCGTAGAATGCCGCGAGCCACGCTCGATACCTGCTTTATTAGTTTGCGGTAATAAATCAGAAGGCAGATCAATTTTGCCCTGCTCCCTGATTTCCGTCCCGCCGGAAAATCAGATATAAATTTGCGACTACGATCGTGCTATCGCGACCCGTCCAGCTGCACGCACGTCGAGATGCAACAGATATTGCGACGATGTCATTCGATGCTCTTAATTTCATCGTGACCGCGTTCGTTTCGTTCGGTTTGCCATCGTTTGCTGCCGATCGATCCGTATTGTGTTCGATTTGTATCTCTTGCTTCCTGTTTTCGGATCTACGAACATTCAACAATTCGCACCGTAAACGCGAACATATTTCTAAGCTCGAATTTGCGCGGGTCAATTCGAAGCAACCGAAAACACAAAACGTTCTCATCCTCCGCGCTCGTAGGGCTTCATTTGTACTCGCATATTAAAAAAAAAATCTCCTGCTGTTCCAATATCCATCCCATTTTCTAACTCGGCGATTTTCAAAAAATTTAACCGACAACGTTGCTCCAATGGTATTACTCTTTTTAATCGCCGGAAACGTTAATACGTTGTAGGTATTTTGACGAAAGAGCGAAAGTTGAAAAAAAAAATGTCTCAAAATATAGCTTATAATGTTCAGAAAGAGAACTTCCACGAAACATTAAGTACGCAGTAGTAGTTATTTCAATCTCGAATTTGGTTATCCTTCAAAGCGAACTTTAACGAGGTATCTTACGTATGGGTTATCCTAATTACGTGGCCTAATTAAATACATACCTGATGATAGCTAACACACCAAGGCTCTATCCGTCGCATATCACCGAATCGATTTTTACGCGATGAAATTGATGAAAACGTTGAACGAGTCGATTCACGTAAAGTGGAAGGAAAGGAGGATCCGTACATTTTCAAGGCTGGACACCGACAAAGAGCTTTTAAAATTTTTAAATTCGTCGTTTTTACACCGATTGAATTTAAATCGGCATCAGCTGTTCGAATAAGGACTCGACGAAAAGGTTGAACGTTTTTTGACAGGGTAGTGCGACACGTCCGCTACAGAAATTAGCGTTACCGCGTGCGCTGTTGACTAACGATGGAGGGGCCCGAGTTCACGAGGGTGACCAGGCGGATGGCTTCCATATACATACATATATATCGACAGGCGCACATCGATTATATGCTCGATTAATTCGCGACCGTACCGACCCTTGATACGCTCGTTCGCTTACTCGCCCATTCGTTCGTGCTGGTACGGCGCGTGTGATCGATTTCACATAGGTGCACGTTGCCCTCGCGCATCTTGCAACTTTTTCATCTCGCGTCCACGACAACCCCGCATTGGGTACGAAACAGTAATCGTTGCTTAGGCAACTCGATCTTATACCATATAACTCGGATCGAGGTTCACTTTAGATGCGGTACTTTTTAGAAAGTGGCACCTCATCGAGTAATTAGTTAACAGTCTCTATACCTCCTGTTTGCGATTCGTATTTGACGGTGGAATGTTATTCGGGGTCACTCCACCGACTGCGAGCTAAAAGAGACAGCGCGGAACTAGTTTCATAAGTGCAGCGGTAAATTGGCGCCACGCAAAACTGATATGCTGACAAAACAATTCGAACGATCCTAGATGGAATCTTCTCTCCTTTATCAGCACCACATCGATGCAGCTACCGGGCACACCGATAGACGAGGCAATTTCGAATTCTAGTGGACCCCTACTGAAATGAGTGGCGCACACTGAGGTTAGAGGAGTGAGAGCGAGAGAGAGAGAGGGAGGGGGGGGGGCATCCGTTCGGCGCGGTTGTTCGATCGATGAGAAATCTCGATCGCGGCCACGTATAGTTGTTCCGATCGTTGGTCGAGAAATTTCGTCGTCATACGATGCTCGATAAATGCTCGCCATTCTGAAAGGACGAGAGTATCGGCCTTTGCGAAGGGATGGATTTGGATTTGGATTTGAAGGGTGGCGCAGCACGGGCGGGGAAGGGAATAAGGCATGCGAGTGTATGCGCGTACGTGTGGACGCGTGCGAGGGAGGGGGTTAGAGGATTGGAGGTTGGTCGAGCAATTAGCGAGCCGTCAGTGGCACAGTGGCTGACAGGGGCTATACAACCTACTGCCTCTACCTCCACCGGTTCTGGCCTCAGCATCGTTTCCACCTACAATCTCACTGCCGTATGCCTTACTCAGCTGGCCAAGTACTGGCTCGTGTTACCCCTAATTAGAATATCTAACGGTCGATCGTGCCATTAGTAGTCGTTGCAATCGACATTTTCAACGCGGTTTGACACCTCTGGGAATCCACCCGCTGCCGGCTCGAGTCGAACGAGGCATTGTGTACGCGTTCATTCGGTGAATTCACTTTTTACCAAAGATAGGAAGCACGTTAGCTAGAAGTGGTAGCTATTCCGCGACGACGATGAATATGTTCGTACGTTGCATTTTGTAAAATGATCGATGGTCCCCTTCCTCGATTCGAACGATCTTCCCTATTTTTAATTCTCCGCAAATCCACGGCGATAAGGGTGCCCCACAGGAGGGGAGCAACCACCAGGAGAAGTATCGCGCGTGGTCGCTGTCGAGCCAGGGGGATAGCGAATGCAATTATAATTTTAATTTCGATGGTATTTAATAAAGGGGCGCATTGCGCAGCCTGCACCGCCGGTCGTCCAGCCCTCGAGCCTGCCATACAGACCTGTATGCGCTAATTAGCAGTTACGGCCCGCAGACCGCACGAATGCATTCTGCTGCTTGCTCGCGCACTGCCACGTTGCACTTTCGTCTCGAACTCGTTCGCCCAGCCGACTGGTCGAGTACATCGAATTCCATTGAAAACGTATCGTATCACGTGGATCCTTTATCGCCGCTCTTTTATATTTCCAGCGATCGAGCAACGATTAGCAATCCAAGCTATTGGATTGATTCGTAATGCGATAAATGTGACGTCAAAAACGAGCGAACGTAATCCTAATGAAATTAGTACGGAAACATGCATCAGGCATTTAATTCGAGTCCCGAACAATTCGAGGGAATCGAACGAGTCGAACGACTCGAACATGTCCGCGATCGTCAAAGAATCATCGCGTAACGTCACGTCGGTCTACAGCGAACGAGAACAATCAGATTATCGTGTTAACGTTCGTATCGAATCCGAGCAAATCCACGCGCATCCCACCCCCACCCTCTCCCCCTGATCTTCGCCATCGTTCCCTTTGTACCGTCGCGACCTCGCGACGGTACAGCGAGCATTGCGTTTCGGTTAATTTGCGTCCGAGTCAGGCGGACACTCGCGGCGATTCAATTACACCGACAACGAAGTTTGTTCGCATCAAATGCCGAAAGGCTGAAAATCAATCCGGGGTGCGATCGGATTAATGGGGCCACGCACCACGTGCCGCGGCCATTATGTTCCCCCGCTCACCCCTCGATTCCCAACTCCCGATCCCCGCCGCCCCCGCGTTGCCTCTGCCCATCTCGACCTCCAGCGAATCCACCCTCCTTCATCCTGCGCCCACGCCACACGTACCGGCACCGCAGCAGCCGTTACCTCTCGGTACTTATGTGTACAGACCCTCGCAAAAAGGTTGCTTGACGATTACCTTCGAAAAACTGCCATCGTATTCTCGAAACTTTTAAAATACGTTCCGCGTTCCTCTCGTTTGCTCTCCAACGATCCAAGACTTTTCCGAGTTAACCTGCATCGTCTACCATCCCTCGCTCACGCTTCCCTCCCTGGGCTAATTGTCTCGACGTACTCTACTATCAAAGGAAAACTCGGTTTTACAATTACCTTTCCTTCGTTCTTCCCTTGGGATTCACGCGGCGATTAACGAAACCACCGACACCTGTCCATCGTTGGAAATTGTCGAAATTTTGGCTAGGTCCGTTGATATTTCGCGAACGGGATCTCGAATATTAGCGATCAAAGCAACACGGGGGTTCGAGATCCATCAATCGGTCCGCAATCGAAACCCCTTACCCCTGTTTCGAACGTTTAATAACCCCCGCAACTGGCCGATCAGGCCGACGCACGTGGTAGTATGGATACGCTCGGGGAAAGGTTTGAGCGATCAGAGACGCGAGAGAGAGAGAAAGAGAGCCGCGAGGGGTGAAGTGTAGGACGCCGATAAGCGAGGGAAGGAGGCAACGCGGGATGAGTTTTGAAGGTGGAGGGATGGAGGATCGCGGGGGTAGGGAGCAGTTGCATATGAGCGATTGCCACACACGGCGTGTAACGCCGGCCGTGGCGGCGGCATTTACGTTAATTAAATTTCCCCAGGCCGTAGGACCGATCCTCTAGCCCTCCTCACTTTCACCCCTCCATACCGTCGGCGGCCCCAGCATCAATCATTGCACGCTCAGCCTCACTAGCCGGACTTCGCTATGCCGGAGGATCGAGTCGCCGGAGACTGTTTAAAATTGCTAACCCCATCCCTTACTCTTTGCCTCTTTTTTCCCCTATCCCCCACCCTTTATTTCCAACGGCGGCGGAGCACCGGCCGATCTGCCAACGGCGCCTTCCGCAACCTTCCGCGTCGTGCTTGTGACGCGTCTCCCTTCGAAACCTATCATTTCCCGTTAACTACTCGGACGGGTATCAATTAGAGGTCGCGCGGGTAGTTTTCCGGTCACGCGCCCTTAAATACGCTCCTCGTTTCTGATTTTCGATGAAAGAGAGGGCCGCGAGTCGATCGTCGTTCTAAATAGAGAGCGGGTCTCCGATGGATTTTGGTTGACGGGACAGCGACGGAACCGACTCAAAAGGTTCCAGTCCTTTTTTAACTTTCATCCTCGGAGGTCTGATTACTACCTTTGGGACGATTTGAACGCTCGTAGTCGAGTAGTTTCTTCGTCGTTTAACGCTTTTCCAGATAAAAGACGGCGCATCCTTTGATTACATTTAACACGACCTCGCAAAGCTTCGCCGCGTTTCGCCAAATCCGATAAATTCGAGCTCTCGGGGAGAGGTTCGCGTCTTGAAAACTCCGGCTACTTCGTTGTCGTCCTCCCCCCGGCCGACCGTCCCAATCTCGTAATCGACTTTGCGAGGCAATTCTATAATCCCTTAAACCTAATTAGGGCCGAGTGAACCACGACCGAGACGGAACTCGAGTTAACTTTGCTACAAACAGGAACAATATCTTCCTTCGTCGGTCGAGGAACTTCGTTATGGAGTCTTTGGGAGCGGGGGTGGTTGCAGCCGGATCAGGCAACGCCAAACGATCGCTAAGGATAGTCGTGAGAAGAAGAAAATAAGGTCGCCCCGGGGGATCGCCAGCGGCTGCTCAATGTAATCGCTTGTAAAAATGTAATAAAGGATCAAAGTCCGCTGTTGAAACGAATATTGCAGCCGCCGGACGCTATATCGAAATAACCACTTCCTTGCCACAGACGTTTTCTCTTATCTTCTCCGTGCTCGCAAGCGCCGCGTGTTTGCGAATTGCTTGCTGGTAAATCAATCGTCCGAGAACGAAGTTCATCTTGATCTATACTATTCTGCTAGAAAAAAATTTAATCGTCGCAGATCTAACCTCTGCTCTTTTATGTCGTCTCCGATTTGATTCACTGCCACTCTCGACGTCTGCTTTATAAGAAACGGTCCCTCGGAAAGAATTCGGACACGTGACGTTTGTCTGCGGAGAAGGTCCAAACATTCCGGCGACGTACGAGGCTCTCAAAGCTCGAGACTGTTAGCCCCTTTTCTACGGAATATTCGACGTCGACCTCGAGACAGTTCGGTGAAGAAGAATCGCCGCTTGATGCAACTCGTCGAGACGCCGAAGCTCGCCCTCCAGCGCGTGGGTGGCCGTCTCCGTAGGGGCCACTCCTCGGACCGGAGTATTTCATATCTGACTATCAAAGGTGAAGCTTTGTGCAGTTTATATTAAATCAAGGTACGGTTACGGGATGTCAATACACGTGCCTTTCCTCTACCTTCTTCTTAGTCTAGCTTCGAGGCATGCGATCGTGTTAGGCTCGCCCCACGGAGCTAAAAAGGAGTCTCTGAAACGTTCTAGACGTGTTTCAATATTCGGACAATTATTTATAACACGACACGGAAATAATATTACGATCGACGACCAATGAGGTCGAAACGTAACGAGATTGAACGAATCCTCTGGGAGAACTTAAAATAGAGATTCTATTTTAGTACAAACGAAGACCTTTCTCTTCGATTAAGAACGACATTATCTAACCTTAGGATATATTTCTGAATGTCAAAAATTTTCTGACGGAATTATTTTCGCGATCCTAGCAAGGTGCTGCACTATATATAGAAACTTAAGAAGAATCGAACCGCACCAAATCGCTCGGAATTAACGAACGAAATGAAATTAGTCCCGTTTGTTGGTTCGCTACCAGTCGGCAGAGATGGATCGAGTGCGCAAAACAGTCGATTGGAAACAAGAGGAGTCCGTTGCGGATTCCAATCGATACGATGCACACGCACGGATTCCGGCAGCGTTATTACGTCGAGTGCTATTAAGATTTCCAATTAGTTCGATGTATCGATACGCGATACCGGTACGTTTCATTCAGAAAAATCTGCGGAAAAATTGGCCAGTTGTTTGTAATATTCCCGGGATGTGGACGACGAGCATCCCCGTGAAACATAGGACAACGTTGTTTTTATTTTCCATGAATCGAATCACCATCGTTTTGTCAATTTGTTTCTCTCCGTATCTACCTTTACGATGAACCTGTTCGAGATAACCGAAAGTATTTGGGCGCGGTGAAATATTCTTTATAAAGTATGTTTTTCAAAGCATAGCGGCGTGGATACGAGTGACACGATCGAAACGGAAGAAGACATTCGTTTCGATGGCGAGACGCATCGATAATGCCTTTTGCTCCCGCAAGAATCCATCCGAAAGCTTATCTCATTTATTGCCCCTTCCCTCCTGTTTTGCTCTCGTTCGACGGTTATTTTACAACCCCAGATAGGGGCGAGTAACGTCTTTGTTTTCACCGCAACATCCTCCGACCAGCGACCCTCGATCGTTCGGTAGCCGTTCCACCTACAACGGCGAACCTAAGGGAAGTTGCAAGATAAGAAGCATCGCGCGCTTTTCGATCTTCCGTGTCGTCACCTTTCTCTCTTTTCCGTAGATTCGCGTTAACGGAACCGCGCGATTGCGCTTCATTCATCTCCGTTTCCTCGTTGGGAATATTTAGCTTAGAAAATGTTTGTTACAAATTTACTTCGGCGAAGCAGTTGCGTACCGTAATCGCGTATATCCGTGTAAACAAAACACGGTTGAGGGAGTTTACCGTTCGTTTCTCGCATGCGTTGATTTTACGTTTCGAAAATATAGTCGAGTAAACAGGGACCGCGTCGACAGATGTCCCGGAGGTAACGTATGAAAGGAATATCGATATCGAGCTATTCATCCGAACAAAACACGTATCGCAATTTTTGATGGAAAGTCACAAAGGGTTCCGGCATCATCCGCCGCTTTTCGTTCTTAGAATAAACTCAAAGAGATTCGTTTAATTTGACAGTCGAAAAACCACGCTCGGGAGGAAATTGAAATAAACTCGGCGGATCGTGGTGCAGGGAGAGCGGGAAACAAACGACAAAGCAGAAAGCAGCTGGAGCGAGAGGGAGGGCAATACTTAAGGTCGTTTTGTTCGCGGAAGGAGATTGGCTTGGAAGAGAGAATACCTAGTTGTTAGCAAGCACGAAGCAGTCCGGGGTTGCTAGATAAGGCGTGGGCATAAACGTCCGCAGATAAGGGTAGTTTGCACCCCCGTTGTGGACAGTTAGCCTTAAATGAGCTGGGGGAGGGGGCGAGACGTGTAAAGGCTTTTGTTGCGTGGGGTCCATCTTCCCGCTTTTGAAATCAGTTTCGCTGATGTCAGTTCTCCGCGATAGGAGATCGAATACCTAGCTGGGACAAAGGGAAACATTCTTTCCGTGAATACTCCTCGTATAAATTCTCTCCTTGTTCCTTTCTCTTCTTTCCGGTGCTCGGAAAAACATTCTGAAATCGCGATGACGCTAATATGTATTAAATGAACGCTGTCGATCTTAGGACTGAAGCTCAAATAGTACGAAAAGCCAGGAAGAAGAGTGAGCAATTAAAAAAGACTCACCGTACGCAAAGCGAGAGAGAAAAGTCTCCGCGTCGAAGTCGGCGGTCGGTGATTTTTCACCGAACGTCGCTCGTACAAAAATCCTGTCTCGCCGTTCTAAATTCTGCTTATCTAATGGGGTTTCGACAGTAATGTGCCGGCGTATTATGTAGAACCATCCTGCCAGGACCATCCCTTTTACGTGGAAGGCCACGAGCAACGGTGCCGTTTAGCGTCAGATAGCGGAAACGTATGAGGGACGGGGTGAAGCCACCCTTATCTTAAGGGTAGCTACTCAATAGCTAGTCGCACCGAAATTTCTCCCGCTCTCTCTTTCCCGTTCTATCGTCCTCCCTCGCTTCTATCTTCGACACCGTCCCGTTTTATTTTTTACAAACGCGTTCTCCTTCTACGCTTACTCTCGTACCTTGCATCGCGCGTTATATTTCAGATCGAGAAAATTCGCGGGCTTTTATGCGAAGTCTGTTGAAATTTCCAAAATTAAAATTGTCCATACCGTTCCCCGCCTTCCCCACCGGAGGAATATTTCTCGTTCGTACCTGCGAGGCACACGCGCATAATTTAATGTACAAGACACTGGAGGCACGAGCCAGGCTCAACCCAGGACGTTTAGGGTTACTTATACTTCGAAAGGGCTATGTGTGCACCGCGCAGGAGTGCCTCGGGGGTAGGTGCTTGCGGTAAATCTAATAACGTTGTAATGCTGTTACCCCCCCTCAAAGTTGGCCCGTAAGTTTCTGCCTGGGCCTGTTGGCTCCGACTGCCGTGCCGAGAATTCCTAACGCGTGTGCTGTTTTAGCTGCATACGCGATCCGTACTTTCCCGACAGGAAAGGAGGACTTTCCTCGAGGGAAAGATGCTTCCAGCGAATGCTTCGGAGGTCTCGAGACCAGTCGTTGGAGCCCTTTAATCTTGCATTCATCGAATAAGCCCATATTTTTAGTCGCGCTAGAATAACCACGTCTGACCGTAGCGTGTGGCTGGATACGACACGGAAGGTCTAGTCTACTCTAAGGAGCAAGATTCATAACGATGTCTGCCCATTTAACGCGTTGATTCTCGAATTCTCGAATCTCGATAACGATACAAAAATAAATATCACAATAAATGTTTGATTACGTAGTTTCCAGTAGTCTGTAAACAAAATTTAGCCTGGCAACCGACGTGTTATAACGTATGTCGTCGATCGTGCTATCCTTTGCAATAGGAATCATTCTCTAGAAGTAAACGCTCCCGAACAAATATTTCCAATGACGGCGATAATTTCGCTATCGCAAGAATGATCGCGCGACTCGTCGATTGACGCCTAGCAATGTCGGGCAACAGGTAGCCGATGCCAATTTGCCGATTCCTCTAGAGGACTTTGTCGAAATTTGAAGAGGCGTAATGACGTTGTTCTTCCACAAATTTCCAGCGACTCACTCTCGGTCTCGCGTCTCCTTCCACGTTCCCTAACGGTTTGTTAGAGCCCGCGTAGATATATGTCACGAGCCAAGGTAAGCCTCGCAGTCACCCGAGGGTGTTCGGCAAACTATGCTCGCGAAAAGTTCAACACAACTTCATAACATCGGTGTTCCGTGGGAGAATTAGGGGGTGAGAAGGGACTCGAAGTGGATGGTCGGGAGAAGTGCGGCCGTCGGGAGTAAATTTGTTCTAGCGTGAGCTTACATGGGTTACGTTAAGTACATAGGCGTTTGGGGGTAGTTAGATGAATCCACCCGCGCAGAATACGCGCGCTGGGCGCAACTTGAGACGCCCTGTACCGTAAGCAACAATCCTCCCCGTGGATTCGGTAAGTTTCAGCGCGGCGTTCATCCTAACAACAATCGGAGGCATTAACGACAAGAGCTCGAAACTATCTGCAGCTTCAACTTTGCTGCACGTTGGTTGTTTCAAACAGTGTAAATTGTTGGTAGGTATTATACGGGATAACATCTACCATTGGCACGGAAACGGGAATCGTACGCGAGTTTTAAAACAACGTTCGTAACGAGGAATGTTCGACAAATTTTGTTAAATATACGTCTCGATCCACTCGAATATGACGGCCGTCACAATAGACCGCGGTTTATCGCTGGAAATTCCTCGGTCTCGTAAAATCGCAATGCAAAACGACCGCTGACCCGAATCCTATTCCTCTTTCGCGATCTCTCTGTCCATTCCCTCTACTCCCCTCTCTCTTTTCTCCCTCCTCTCCTCTCTGGCCAACCACTCTTTTTCACAGTTCCGACTCTCGGAGATAAAAATCAGTAATTAGCCGGGACCATTATGGCGGCCGTTTGAAAAATTAGCGGGTCGTGGGGTAACCGCCCCTCTGGGCATAATCCTGCATCGGTAACGACGCATACCAACGTGCATCCAACCTGTCTCTGATTTATACGAGTTTGCTATTAATTCATCCACCCACTGGTTCGCTTTTACCCATGTCCCTGCGCGAAGTTTCGATTTTTTTTTTCTACCCAACGTAATGGTAAAATGCGCGAACCTTTAATTTTACCGATTTTTCTGGGCTATATGTACGTCTCCGTTATTTCGTCAATGTTATAGCATTCCGTGATTCTCTAAATCGTTGAAGCAGCCTCGAGGGACATCGACCAATTTCTGCTCGATTGGGCTGCTTCTGCAGAGACGCATACATTTTTTATTAATATTCTATTACATTCGACTTACCATTTATTTCTTCGCGGTTATCGCGTCATCGTTCTCGTTCTTCCATGTCCATCAGGGCGTGCCTCGATCATACGAGTCGGTATTTTTTTTTCATTTGCATACGAAACAATTCGAGTCGAGCGCATCGGGGCGAAAATTCCAACCGGGTCTCGCATCGGTTGTTGTTTCAACTGACGCTAGCCAGTCTCGACGGGCTGCGGCGCAATTAAATTAAATGCTTCGGATTAATTGTTCGAAAGCAGTTAAATTAGTTGCGTTTGTTTTGCCCGATTTTTGTGCAATCTCGCTGCGGAATGCGCGAGGTGTACGCAGACCGAGGGAATTTCGTTGTCCGACCGCCTATTGCCCATCGCGCGTCCTCGGATCTCGCTTGGGAATCATGGACAAGCGTCGAAATGCTCGCGTGCTCTCGCAAAAAGGACACTTAAAAAATTCATTAGCGAGCTCGCTGACGCGTGTGCACGCTAAATGTATTCGGGTTCCTCGCATGTTTTATTTTTTTTTCGTTTTTCGTTTCACGCAACACTGACTTTGCGATTTCGTTTCCCGACCGCGAGTCTCGAGAGAATATCGAGCTTAATAACAAAATAGGATCGCACGTAGAATGTTTTCTACGCAATTAATAATAGCAATACGTTTCTTTACTACTAAAACAGATCAATTTCTGTAGGTATAGAGAATCTTTTTATTCGTGTTTCGTTTAATTAATACTACGATAAGCGACGTCGTGTAACGATAGGTCTTCGTCATCGGAAAAGCTCTGGAAGCATCCTCGGTCCCGGCCAAATCGAGGAACGTCGAAGGAGCCAATCCTCGCGGAGGAGCCCCGCTCGCGAGCTGGGTGCAACCAGGAGTGCATCCTCAGCGCCGACGCGAACTCTTGAGTCGCATTGCTCGAATGCTGGCGATACGTCCGGGACTCGCGCGACCGTCTGGCAAGCTCGCAAGTAAACGTACGCTAGACATGGTTAGACTGGCATCCGGCCGCAAGCTCTCAACCTCATCGCGACCATGCACCACCACCCCCGATTCCGGCTAGGTTTCGTGCTTCTCCCGTCGTTCATCCCCCACTCATCCCACTGGATCTGCCTCTGTAACCGATACCCGTCCACCAGACATCGCATCGTTGAGACATTCAAGACATAACGGACCGAGTCGAGATATGCATCATTAGGATTGCCGGACAGCCGACACACGCGACCACTCGACGCGGCGTTCCTGCATCCTTCGATTCTCGATCCGTCTAGATCGCTGGAATGCTTAGGGGTGCTTGAGACTAAGATGGTCCGCATACCTGCCTCCACTCTCCCCGTGCGTGCCTGCCTGCACGATTATGCGGGTGATTTGCGATCCGGAACTGTTACATTTTTTTAAAACGTGCGAGCACCTGCGAAAAACGCATTCCACCGTCTCGATCGTTCCAAGAGCGAAGACTCTGGAAGACGAAGGAGGCAGAGACGATCTCTTTTACTCGTGTTACGTTCGTAGCCAGCAACGGAATCGTTTCTCGAGGCTTCCCGAACGATTTAAACCTGTACCTTTGTCGACGATCCAGAGCTCTCGTCGGCCGCGACGGCAACCTTCCGCCGAGGCATTCTTCGAAGGAGCAAAAAGTGTCCCTTGCGCGACCGTGGACGCTTGATATAAACGGTGAGGTCGTTTGTCCGTTCGCGCATTCCTAACACCGAAATTGCATACCTCCGTATATATGCGTGCATACGGGCTGGAAACAAACGAATAGGGTTGTTCGGGTACCATGGAGAGTCCACTGGGACGGGACAGTGCAGGGAAAGGGGTCGGTGGATGGGGGATGGGGGATGGGAGATGGGTGACGGGGGTCGAGGGATGGGAGAAGAGGGCGTAGGTGGGACAGGACATGGATACGGGGACAGTGCGGGAGGAAACGAGATACGGGCCAGAGAGAAAGAAAGAGAGAAGGATAGATGGAGATAGGGTGTACGGTGGTGAAGCGGGGCAGAGAGGTGAGCAGGGCGGGGGGTGAAAGGGATAGATACGGTGGTGGTGCCGATGGTGGTGCCAGTGACTCGGTCGAACGACGAGGGGTTTGGAAAGCGTAATCGTTCTAGCCCCGCGCCTCAACGAACTGCCCCTACGCTTCGTACCTACACCCTCCCGCCCCCCCTGAGGCTCGGTGCCCGTTCTCTCGCTCGCTATTTATTGCCCGCACTCGGCCGGTTCACAACATAAATATGTTACACCTATGACCACACCTATTGCCCACTGCTCGCGAATTCCTCCGCAGGTGTGCGCCTGGTCCGCGAAAAGAATTACGCGGATAAGCGGATGAATGTTTCGTTCTCGTCCTATGGATATCTCTGTTTCTTCTGTTTTGCGCGTTCGTCGATTATTTTTCTTTTTTTTTTTCTTGCCCGAGATGATTACCTCGCGTAGGAAATTTGTTATCTCGCGCGAGCATCCGGTGGCGCGATTACACGTTACGCATTCGCTAGAATCGGTGCGCGATTGGTTCGATTATTTACTCGGTTGTTTAAGTAGAGCGATCGATTTTACTTCGCATAACAGATATATGTTCGAAATGTAATAATTTCAGCGATCGCGTAAACTTGGTAAACGATCGAGGGTTGCGTTCGTACGCAGGTGTATTATCGTCCATTCCCTCCTGAAAGTGTTTGTTTGGTAAGCAGAACCTGTCGACGACCTCTTACGTAAGAGAAAGGGTCTCCAACGACACGAGCACGGGAGCCGAGGGTAACGTAAGCGCAGAGCTGTCGAGGGTTCGGAGCAGGGAGGGTCGTGTTTTCGAAGATAAAAGAAGGACCAACTGTTGAATATCGGCCAAGCCAGTGTTACGACCACGTCGACGTCGTCGTCTACCTTCGATTAACGTAAGACGAACGATTCGTTGCGGACACCCACCCGACGTCGATGAATTTTAAATACAAACGCACCCATATCCCGCCGTTAAGAATAACGAAACTACTACTTACGTTCTTCGTGATTCTCTTTGAGTATCGTAACTGCTTTGGCCCGCGGTCTATCGATGATCACAGGCACACACAACGCGCCTGTCTTCTTCTCTTTCGTCCGGCAAAGAATTTCTTTACGACGCGACGATCAGGATACGGTCAAGAGCGAAACGAGTCGAACCACGATTCGCGATAAATAAGAAACGAGACGGATAGGGCAGAGAGAATAAACGTACGACGGAAAGCCGAGGGAAGGAGTCGACGCGACGCTCGTCTTTCGGTGGTGAGTCGGTTGGAAGCTCGACTCGCGGACTCGACGCGGAAAAGCTCGACAGCTCCGCGGACGCACGTGCAACTCGGCCGCGTGGCACGTGGTGTTTGTCGGAGTGGCTCGGCTCGAAAGCCGCTCAGCAGAGCTTGCAAGCTCTCGAGCTTTCATTGGCCGATGGGTGGAAACTGCGCATGATTGCGGGTGTGGCCAGAACTTAAGGGGCGGAATAAGCTCGGGGTGACGATAGGACATCGCGAAAGGGGCACGTCTTCGTGGGTGTCCACGTTTCCAGCGCTATCCCACCCCTAATGTGCTTTTTCCTTAAAATATCTAGCCAGCGTGTGAACCGCTCTCCCGTCCGAGCTTCGAGAACTTGCCAACTGACTTCTTCGATCCGAACCGTGGGTGTGTGCGGGGGGAGGGGGAGGGGGAGGGGGGAGGGGGGGGAGGGTATATCGGCTGGACCGGAAGGGTAATTAAGGGGAACTAATGACATCGAAGATTCTCCGGGACACGGTCTCGCAGGTTAATGCTCTTTATGGTGATATTATTCATCGAACATTTTTGCGACGGTGACGATACTCGAAGAAACTTTCGCTAGTGCTCTTTTAACACCGAAACGGAAAGAACTAAGTTGGCGCGTCGTCGTCCCGCGAACGTAAAAAAGCGAAAAAAATGTGTGTACGTGCTGGGGTACGCACCCCAAGACGTAACGTTCCAAAAGGTGTGCGTGCATCGGTATACAAAAATTCTAATTTTCTTAAGCGTCGGTGGTCGTGCGTCCGATATACGATCGAGTGGTATACAATTTTTTTTCCTAGCAACAGGTGGAGTTCGAACGTTAACGAGAAAAGAAATTGAAGGGAAGCTACGGAGCTGGCTGCGCGCAAGTGTTTTTCGCGGAGCAACCCCTGGTCGTTCGTTAACAAATCAGCCAGCCCGGTAAATGTTTGACGAGGTCGCGTGTCCGCGGTGAAGCGAAAGTCTAATCACGGCCGACCAATAAATAAATCGGTCTAGCTAAACAACAAATCAGTTAGGAGGATGGTGTGATTTCAGGGAAGAGTACGCGGCGGCCGGTGTTGCGCCGGGATGGGATGGGCGATTTCCATCGCGTATTTACACGGTATGCCTGCTGATTGGCGTGCACCACCACCGTCGTTTTAATGATTTACTCTTGGAGAATGGCATTCGGGCTAGACCGGCGTAACGCGATTTATTATCGATCGTCGTTCACGCCGAGCGAACGTAATTCAGTTACTCGTCGTAGCTTTTCCACGAGCGCCATCTAACGACGTTATTTTATTAGGAAGTCGAGATCGAGCCGAAAAAACGTCTTCTGTCCGTCAGACGGCAAAACGTTAATACTTAATGCCGCGTCGTCTCGACGGTCCAACCGATTATACGTGTGACATCAACTATGGAATGCAATTATGACGCGAACGGCGCAAGTCGCGGATACGGATACGGCTGATCGCTGTTTCATAAATTCGCAATAACGCACAGGTCGACCGTGAGTGACGCGTCATATATCCGCTAACGCGGAACATTTATGTGCACTCGTGGCATATAATTGCAATTAGAGCGGAATTCATTTACATCGATCGACGTTCGATTTGTTCGAGGAGGAAAGCACGGATTTACGCGGGCTCGGTTTACGCGTTGGTCCGCGTCTGGATTTATTTCCGTACACGTCAATCCTGCCACCGCGCCGCGATGTAAATGGTATTAGATTAGCGCGCAACGCAGGCTCGCTACACCAACCATTACGGAAGAGAAAATCCACGGTCCGGTTCCATTCTACAACAGTGCATTCCAAATTTTTTCGAAGAAGTTTCCTATAAAAAAAAGGAGAGTTCTTTGTACGATTTATATATTGATCTTTTTGGCCATTTTTTATACGACGTAAAAAGGGCGATGCAGGAGCCTTCGTCTTTCTCCGATGGCACGCAATGCATGAAATGCGTGAAAACTATCGGCCAAGTGCTCGAGCCAATATTGAATTGTCCCAAAAGTACCGCGGAATTGTTTTTCACGTATGGCAAATATTCGCTCGGTTAAAAGTACTTACGCAATTTCAGTATCTATCTGCGCAGCTATTTCTCGCGCGATGTTTCTTCTCTATTAGCGCTTTGAATTTACGGATGAAAATTTACTTGCAAAATAATGTTTTGATAAAGGTAACATCGTCGTAATCGATCGAAAATGTTATTAACGAACAAATTATTCTCTAACGCATCCGAAGAAGTCTAATAGAGTCAACGAATAAAGTTTATTTGCTAGGACGACCATATCGTTGTGGATGAATTTGTATCGTCGGCAAGCAAGGCCAGCACCGTTTGCTAAATAAATAAATTCCGTCTTTATTGTATTAAAAAGACCCTTGTTATCAGGAACGTGCTCGTATTCGCTCAAACGATACTATTTACAGTGTACGGTAATAACAAGAATAGGGGAAGCGTTAATCGAATAGAAAAATGTGGAAATACGAACGATAACGGGAAAAGTAAAAGGGGGTTCCTTCTTGAAATTTCATTTCGATTTTTTTAAATACCGCGCTCCGCACGGCCACCGCATCCAGGATTAAAAGCTAATTCGAGCGATCCAGTTTAATTGAGCGATTAACGGCTAAATAAAGCCCTCCACGCTCTCTCTTTTTGCTCTCTTCCTCTCTCTCTCTCTCCTCCATCCTGTCGCTCGCTCTCCTCTCCCTCGCTATCCCCTTTTAGAACAAATCGTTCGTGATGGTGTCCAGCTCGGTGGAAAATATAATTCAAAGATATTTATGGCTGGATTACCGCTGGAATTGGGTATCTAATATACATGACCGGTTCCGCTAGCCGGCCGGATTTTAACTGTCCACCGGGGGGTTGCGTTTAAACGTTTTAAAACGATGCGAATCGCGATTGCGCGCGAACGTTCGCCGATTATGCGTCGATACGATCGCGATCGGGGCACGGGAACGTGCGTGTGCCGACCAGCGAATCGAGTAGCTGAGGTCGCGGCACCCTCGATTCTCAATTTCGTAAAGGGAACAAAGGGGAAACGGGACAAGAGTTTCCCAGCGGTTCTGGAAAAGGATTAGCCGCAATTGATAGCCACGAGGACGGAGGAACGTGCTCGAACGTGGCGTTACGCACCGGAGCGCCGACTGTGGTCAAACTATTCGCGTTTTGGTTGTGTCCCAAGTTTGTGTAAATTTCGAGTTACAAGGGAGAAAAAAAAAGCAAAGATCAAGAATCGAGCAAAATCCAACGATACCGTTTGTCCAAAATTATTCGTTTCGAAGAAGCAAAGAGATCGTTTGTCCGTCACGCGTCGATCGCTTGGCCGTCCGTTCGCCGAGCGAAGAAGTCGTAGACCGTGCCGAGTGTGGAATTAATTAGAAGCAGCTGCCGGCGCAGAGGCTAGGCGCGATCGCAAGGGGTAATTTTGATCCTGATCCAGAGTTAGGGCCAAGCTAGTGTCCAGTATCCAACGTTCTGCACTGTCCGGTGGTTAGTGCCGGGCCAGATGTCGCCACGGGCGTGACGTCACTGGTTAACTACCCTTTCGCAACCAACACCACCATCGCCACTACCACCGCCAACCCCCGGTACCTTCACCGCACCCGACGGATACGATATACGGGGATGATTCTGATTAATTACCGATAGTTACACAAGCTGACGCCATGCCGTTGACAACCCTCGTCAACGGCGTTGACCTTCCCTCCCGTTGGCCATCGAAAATCCCCTATCCGATTAACTTCTTTAAAACGACCGTTTTCGTTGCGAAGCGACGCCACGAAAATGAAACAGTAATCGATTCACGTTGGTTAAAAGTGAACCGTCGTTTGTCCACGTCCTCGGGTCCGTGGAAGCAACATCGAATCGTTTTCCCATCGTCCGCGAGACTCGCGATCTTCGTTAAAACGCGAAAGAGGCGAAGCGAATCCGGCACCGAACGCCACGGCAAATCCATTTATCGATTCGTCGAGGTTTAATTCATTCGGAGGGCCGCCATCGAGAAGAATTGTTATGCGAGAAGGGATGAAAACGCCCGTGCACTAGCATCCCCTCGCGAGATGCATCGGGCCACGACCGACCGATCGGACCGCCAATATTTGGCAATTACGAAATATGAGTTTACATTTAATAATTGCGGTAAACACCGGCGGACGCGGCGAGTGACCACAGGGGGTGGGTCCGACGAGATATGGTCGCGCGCGTTTGTTCGCTAGCTCGCTCGCTCATCTCGCGTTTGGGGTAAATTCCGATTTACCCTCCGTGATAGGCATTATTCGACGCAGCCCGCGACTACGTTTTATTCGCTCCAACACGCCGCGAACCTCTGTTTCCCTTTATCATCGTCCGCCGAGATAAATGTCCGCCGCCGCCACCCAAAACTTTTTGTTCTCGTGGCTCACACACGCGAAAATTTGTCACGCTCGCGTCTGCCTTCGACGTGATTTTTCCGCTCTCTCCCTCTTCGCATCGCGCCGCTCGCACGCCACTCGATCGGTCGAGTTCGCGTCGATTAAACCGCCAAACACTTGAGAAAATGTTCGAACACGGATCGACAGTGAGAGGAGGCTATCGAGAGGCTCGTAGACGACACGAGGCTCTGTCCTCCGTCGCTTCCCAGACCCGTACGAGGGTTGGAATAGCATCGAGGGTGGACCGCTTTATTATACATTTCTTTACTCTCTATTTCGATAAGTATTCTCGATGTCTATGTTCTGCATATTGCCCAATTACTATTTAAACGCTTAATAAACATACAGCTTTGCTAATTTGAGTTTTTTCTGTTTAGAATTTGGACCAATCGCGGATCTTACCCTCCGGCCATCTAACTCATCTCGTTGAATTGCGTAAGTTGACTTTGATTAACCATGGGGATCAATGTATTCAATCGATGTTAATCGGCATCTCCCAGGGGATATTAGGAGCGACAGGTTGCGCAGGTATCGGTGCGATATTTGCGATACATCGCGGTTATCGTCAGCGACGGTTATTCAAATGTAATATCTTGTCCACCGACGAAAATTACCTGCTTGGAAAATGTGTCCCACTGGTACATCGATTTTCTTTTGCCGCGCGCGACTCGTCCCCACCTGTCTCGTCGTCTCGTCTCGCATCCTTTCCATTTTCGCACGAATTATATTTTCCAGGCGAGCGTTAACGACGACAATCAAAACACTAGCGCGCGCAATTGTCGTCGGAGCTTATCGTCGATTCGTCGAGAACGTGAAACAGGTGCGGCGGGATTCAAATGGTCGCGCGGCGTTACGTAAATCTTGAGCGGAAGATCGATAAGCATTTTCTTCGTCCTCGAAGGCTGTTACGTGAATCCGTAGGAGGTCACTTTGTCACCTTTTATTCTCTCGTTCAAGATACTTCTCTCTCCGACTCTCTTCCGTTTCGTAGACGTTCTCCTCGGGAACTCAACCGCCTGTGTACACGCACACACGCGCCCTAAAACATCCCCCATTCTGCTCGGTGTCCTACAGCAGTTCAAAAAGTTCCCGAGCCACTCTCGACGCAAGCTGTTTCACCAAGGATCTCGCGCCTTTTTCCAATTTCTTAAAGAGCTGCGACAATTTATGTGAAGCGTGTTCATAAAGTACTGCCGCCGCCCCACCGGTTACCCGCCGCCCTCTCCGTCCCCCCGGTCCCTTCGGATTCTAACCTCGAGGAAGCCTGGAAACCGACCGCCCCCGTCCTGCCAGTCTCGCGGCGGAGTTTTTAAAAGTTACTTCGAGGTCCGTGTTTCTCGATACTTATTAGCTCCCGCCGCGCCGGGAGAGAACGCCCGATCGTTCTCGCACGTATCCGTCGGCGTCGGTGTGTCGAAAAAGTTTGGTAATATAGGGTGGCACGAGAGCGCACGCACCTCCGCGTTCGTTCGTTGCGAGCGCGTCTTTGTTTTCCAGCTTGGAGCGTGAAAGGACGATACGCGAGAGCAAACGAAAGGGGAGAAATTTCGGCCAAGGGGCGAAAACAATTGTACCGAGATCGATGATGGATGCGCATGTTTCCCATTCGTTTCTGGGAGTTTATTTTTTGAAGAATGCTATGCTTGGATTAATTTCAGATTAGATTAATAGACCAAAGGAAGAAGTTCTCTTCGAAGATGTAGGACTCTTCCTAAACAGACCTGGAGTTGGACTGTTAAAATTTACGTTTATTATCGCAGTTATCGAGAGACGGATAACGGAGGTCGTGAAGCGAAGGAACGAGCTAAACATCCGAAAGAAGATCGTGATCGTATGTGGATACTTTAGGAAATTGATTACGGGGGTGGTAAGGGGTGGCTAGATGGTTTATTGTTCCTCCGCGACGTGGCAGCACCCGTGCCTTGCTACGACGGAATCCATTTTAAAATGTTCCTCGCGCTCGTCAAACGCTTCGCTTTATCGTGACTCGTAACATTCGAATTCGATTCAATTCGATACTCTGTTCTTCGCGATGGATCTTACAAAATCCTCTTTTAATCGTTGGTCCGTACCACAGCCCCTAATACTCGATTCGTTTGCGAAAAAGTATGCGTTCTAATTTACATTTCTCGCATCGATATTTTCGTCGATTTAATTGCAATTTTAACGCATTCCTATCCTCGTCGAATCCCGTCGAACAGCAGGAAGATGATCCTCGATCGACAAAAATGAATGCCAGCCATTGGTTAATAACTCTGAATATCCAACATCGCGATTTGCGTAAAAGATTCAGCACGTCCCGATTAATCGCGAAACTTAACGAGCGTTCGACCGCAAAGTCCTCTCATTTGGAATTCCCGAGATCCGAAGAAGCGGACCGCCAGAGAGCTGGAACCGCGAATCGTAGGAATTCCTGTTCCGCGTTCCAGCAGAGCTCGCGACCTACCGTTTACATAGACCGTTGGACGTTGTCAAGAAGAAAACCGGGACGACGCGGAATCGAGCGCACTCACCCTCCGTAGCTAGATGGTGGCCGCGCCAACGGAACCGGCAAGGAGGGTTTCTACTTTCTTCTTTTCCAATTAAAATTCAACGCCCGTCGGACAGGCCGCGTAATTGGCCGAGATCTCTTTAAGCGGGAAAATTACCCAGAAGGGCTCGGCGAGCGGCAAAGGTTTAACAGTCGACTGCAAGACAGGTGGCGCGAGGGACGAGGAGCCAGGCCACAGCCCTCCTCCCGGCGACACCCTCGGGAGAGCAAAAATCCTGCCAATAAATAAATTTAAATACATGAATATCTAACCCATTCCCAATGTGCCGTGCCCTGATCGCGACTTTACGGGCTCATCCGGCTGATACCGATGGATCGCGGCCACGGCGTACCGACGAGGCCGCCCGTTGTCTTCAACGAGAGAGTCACGCGTACGTCCGTACAACGCAAATCGGCCGAATATCGACTCGAAATCCTTCGTTGGTCACAAATTTTAGAGAGAAGACTGTTTCGCAGGACTCGTCCTCTTATTTTTCGGTACGATGGAATTTTATCCGTGGCACGCGAGCATTGCCGAATCCACGCCGCTTCGGAATCTTGAATTGCGACGCTTGCCACTGACGTCACCGGGCGTCTCCAAGCATACCCGAGTCGCAACCCCTTCCTGTTCTACCTCCCTCCAGACGCGCACACACCCCGGCCACGGCCATAAAATCATGTAATTAGCTATATACCTCTTGTCCGTATTGCTCTGTCAGTGGTGCGGTGCGGTGCACTTTAGCGGCACGAGGAGGGGCGCCGAAAAGAGGGTCGGCGTACAGGAGAGCCAGGGAGAACGGAGGAGGGCTTGGTCCGGGAAAGGGGCACGGGGCACGGGGTGGCTCGGTTGTGAGAGGAGCGAGGGGGTATGAAGTACCCGCTAATTAATACCCTTAATTGCACCGACCCCAGCCTACAGCCGTTGCCAGGGCTGTACGTAGCTAGAACGCTCCACGGTGAACTCGTTTCAGCCGATCGTCGCTTCGCTCGTCGTCTTCGTGGATGCGCCTCGGCCACTCGAAGCCGGTCGAATTCTATACCCTGCTTCGATCCAATTTTACCGAGTAAGCCGTTTAGAAACTCGCTCGGATACCGCGACGCGGAAACGGGTCAAACGATCTTTCTATTTTCCATACGCTGAAATTCACGACCGTTTCTAGTCGCCACCGATGCGTCCCTCTTGTGCGACGAGTCGCGAAAGTGCTCGCGCCTAACTCGACCGTCGACTTTGACCACTGAGTACCCTCTTAGATCGAAGGTTTTACCTCGATAAACTTTCTCGTTGCGTTTTTCCCCCGGACCTGGTATCCGTTGGGCGCGAAAGTCGCGTTTGTTGTCATCGCCGGCTGCGTCGAGGGTGACCTGTAAAACGGCTGGCACGTTTTTATCGTTTCACCGTGAGCAAAAATATCGTCGGGGACCGTCCTAAGGTTCAGGCTGTCGCGGGTACACCTTGAGAAGGAACGAGGAAGAAATGGGGACGGAATTGGGAGAATAGAGGGAAACGGGACCGAGGGGGAGAGAAGCGTGGCGGGTCGTCTCCCATATCGACGGTGGCGTTAAGTTATGGCGCTATGCCGGCAACATGTCGCCGGGCTTGTTCGACAAACTTTTCAACCTCGATATATATTTTCCACGGGCACCCTTTTATGAGGCGTTGAGCTAGTCTTTTGAACCACTCGCCTCCCGGTAAACCGATTCACCGTATCGACATTGCGCCTCGCTCGCTTTTTGCTCGCGCGTCGTAAGTCGTCGAGTGATTCGCCTAAATCGGACACGGCTGACGCGTTTTACTCGAGGGATTCTTTGACATTTTTTTAGTCTAAAACGTATTCAGCGTTGACAAGTTTCTAAGAGTGTCTCGTATTTTGAGGAATCCGTGATTCGAAAGTCGTTTACCATCGCGGAATAGCGAACGAAAGAATAAAGTTACAAGAGCGTGCGCGTTGTAACTCGACAAACAACGCGTCGCGGATGTTACGGAGCCGGCGCGTTATGAGGCGTTTAACGAGTGCGGTTAACCAACCCGCCGGAAAACACCGGTGTTGTTCTCTAATATATGTACAGGTCGCGTTCGCGGCGACCCTGTTGGAGCATATGTTGCCAGGTTCCACCGGTCTTGGCATCGTTCTTGCGTTTCTCGTGTCATCCTGACTGGTACTTCCGAAAAAGATCGGGATAATCACCGTTTATTCGACGTTACGTTTGCATCGAATGCTGGCAAGCCGAGCGCTCGGTTGGATTATAAAATACCGAGTGAACATTTTCTGCCGATACTCGAACTCGTATTTTCTTGATCCGAAGCCTTTTAATCAATCATCGGCTCGAACGTTCAGCGAGTTTAAAAGATCACCGTTACTGGTATTGCAGTGAAAGTTGGTGGATCGGAACGGCCGATGGTCAAAGGAATCCGTTTATTGAATACGAACGTTCACCGACATTTTGATAAATTTGCGCGCTCACACGCGTGCACGCGTACTTGGGGCAGACGCAATCAAATAGACGCGATTAACGACGCGATCGTTAATTATCGTTCGGTAAATAACGAGAGGTATCGCATTGGCAAATTGTTCGAGTCGCTTTAATTGAACGCGAATTCCTTTTCAAGTGGTTCGCCGGTTCGATTTTATCCTTTGTCACCGGCGATACGTTTCTCGCGATTGAATTTTTTGCAGGGGGATCGTTGGAACGGTGACTTCCAGCTGGGTTCGGTACCGTTTTCTCCGAGGCTGGACGATGCGATCGCGGTTTCGATGCGGGGACGATTAGATTTTGCTCGTGTACAATTACAGCGTGTCATTGGCGGATACGCGTCGACATTCGACCCAGAACGCATCCAATTTCTCGTTCGCGTACCGGTTCGTTATTAATTAATTGTACAAAACGCGACCTCGGTCAATTGTACGCTTTCGTCCATTGTCGGGGAAGAAAGATTGGTCGCGAGGAATACGCAATTACCGATCGATCGTTCGTTCAGCCGATTTGCCTCATTTTGCCTCGCCTCGCGCTCGAGATCACCCCGGAGCTCGATTTTACGTGGAAGTGGATTCGATTCATCGCGTTTCCGGCGTGAAAGCGAGCCAATGTAACTCCGCTCCGTGTTTATTATTAACATGTAATTGAATGGCGTAAGCTTGCACGGGCTCTATGTATATACATATATATCCCATTGTGCGAAGTCGCGTGAGCGCCGCAAGTTAATTAAGAGTCTCTAATGAACCAGCCGCACCGCAAACGACGGCAGCCCGACGCTGGCGTCTCGATCGATTAATTAAAAATCTTGCATCGTAGCCAGCCGACGGCAGACGCGCCAGCCTCGAAACTTGTCCGCGTCGCGCGTGCACCTTCGACCGAACGATAATAAGTATATGGTCGTTAATTCTGTTGATCGACCTTTCCATCGTCCTAGACGGTGTTCTTACTGGACGCGGAATATTTCTTTCGCCTTTTCGAGTTTGTTTTCTCCGTTTAACCCTGCGAGAAATTAATAGGATGAAGCGTAGCGCGCTCAAAATCATAGAGAGACGGAAGCGTTCGACTGTAGCAACGATGCAACAAAATACAAGAATAGCGACGATAACAATTTACCGCAAACAAAGGAGGACGGATGAGAAGAACAAAGATGGAAAAGGAAATAAAAGCGGGATGTAGCCATGCCTAAGCCGAGCCAAACGAAGCAAATAGTCTGAATACCAGCGGTACTAATTAGTTATATAAAGGGTTCCTTACAAGCGCGTAGCTCGGGAAGCTTATACCGTTAATTAACATACCGAGCAAGGGTGCCAGCCGCGGCACCAGAGCCGAAGCCTTTCCGTGAAGCACAAAGCCCTGAAACTGAAGAAACATTATCGAAGCAACTTTGTCGTCGCTTTTCCACGAGCGCTGAAATACATACGAGCGATCCACCACCACCGTCACCGCGAACAGGAAGAGAATATTCGACGGAAAATTACCATACAAAGTGGCGCGTAATCTTTTCCGTCTTCAGCGACGACTTAAACACCGTCGTCGTCGGGGAAAAATCTTTCCAAATATTTTACCGTTTCTACGCCCTCTTCGAGAACCCGTGGCAGCCTTCGAAGCCGCTATGTCCGCCTTCCAAGACCTTCCTCTCGCGCAGCAGTTGTAGTCGATCGACAAACAAACGTATTTTGGAATTCGTTAATTCCGTGTTTTCTTTATCCCGGACGGGAAAATCCTCCGGACCGCAGCCAAATCTCCTCTCTGCTATCTACAAATCTGCATAAAACCGTTGCCGCGTTCGTCCCCTTTGTCCCTACGCCCGCCACGTAAGGCTGTAAATTTCGATGTTTCGCGTGTTTGAGGAACGGATTTTTTCTGGTCGTGCTTCATGCTTCACGCCACTCGCAAACGAGCGATATTTATGACGGGACTTAAGGGACGAATCCCGTTCGGACGACGACTCTTTTGGCGATCTTTGAAATTTTTTTAAACGAAACATGTAAAGAACACTAATTTGAACTTTGACGAACTTTTCCATTTTTCACCGTTTCTTTTTCGCTCAGCCAATTTCTACTCGCCGTCAACAATGCCGTTCTCGTGCTAATTGCGCGTCGTCGAATCCTCTGACGGAAATTCCCAGACGGAACGGGAGAAATGGAGGGTGGCGGTGGGGTGGGGTGGGGGGTGGATTATTATTGAAATCTAGTTACCAGTTCGGGCGCGCGACAACTTATTCGTCCCGTCTTTAAATAACGCGAACCCGACGCAACCAAGAGAATGCGGAGAGGAGCATCGAAAGAGTTTCGGATGAAACGAACGTCCAGGGAAGGGAAGTTTCCTCCTTTTTTTATCGCATCGACCGCATCGGTCCGATTCGCCGGAAGTTGTGCCGCACGGAACTAACGAGGTCTTAACTCACGCCAGTGCCATAAACGTTGGCCGCAGAAAGTCTGCGAACCGAGCGGGTCGCTTCTCTTCTTTTCCCTCCTCTCGGGGATCGTTGGATAACAATGAGACGAACCAGTTGCCCGACACGGGGGTCGCAAATGCTCGAGTGTGTCATCGGCGTTCGTATACAGTCACCAGAGTGTGCGCATCGGCTCCCTAAATAGGTTTTTGCGATACCTCGAACCAGACGCGTCGACAAAGTCAGGCAGCAAGAGACGAACGTGGGATGGCAACTTGGATGTCGACGGTGGCTAGGAGTTGGGGTGGATTCGACCCCTCTTTCGTACCACCGACTAATAAGAATCGCGAGATAACGTCAAGGTTTGATCGAAGAACGTCATTCTTTGGCTAATACCGCGAAATTTAATATGAAATGTACTAATCAAAAAAATTTTTGTTTAAATGGAGTATCAATCGCATACATTTTCCGTTCATGCGTGAGCCATTCTCCACGCTTACGAGCTGCTGGCGAATAACGAAAGAACATCAAGGATTACGCGCGTCGTAGATACCGATGCAAAATGCTCGATATTCGCGGCACAAGTCGAAGGGTGGCGCGCCTCCTCCGCGTGTGCCTGTACATAGCCGAGCCTCCGCGGTAATCCTGAGTTATGGCGGATTATATCATCAATTTAGCCGACCAGGATCAGGTGCAGCGAGTACCATCGGCAGCCAGGATATATTCGCGTGCCTATATGGAACGGTGCTCCCTTCGCTTTTCCTCCAGCGACGCACGACCCTCTAACGCGAGCATCCAACGTCCCATAACACGACCATAACGCGAAACAACTTAACGCGTGTGTTGCAAACACCGAAATCTCCGATCCTCCAACTCCGTTCCTCCTCTTTCCATCGGGCGTTCGTCGGGAAATATCTTCCATTTTTTGACGCACGGAATCCCTGCCACGAATTGCAAAAATATCGTGCAACGATCTGACAGCTCGTAGTGGTTATCTGTATCGACGTAACGAGACGTACGAGGTCGTCCCGAAATCAACCTCGAATTGCCAGCTAATAAAATTTCAAAGTGGTTTCACAAATTTTAGCATGTACTAAATTTTCATAGAAGATCTGGGTCGCGTTAAATTGAAACGACAACTATGTATAAAAATAATACTTTCTCTACTCTTAATGTTCAAGAGTAACCATTCGGGGGTTGATTTCGGAGTGCCTCTCGGATTTCAGTGCAGCAACGGCGACCGTTTGTTCGCGTTTAGGGGCGTACAGGTTCACGAGACACTGGTATCGATATTTACGCCGGTGGCAACGGGCATAATCTCTTTTTTCTGTAAACGTCGATACACGTCGCAAGGGAAAGGACCGTTCGGGGAGGCGCAGCGACGGAAGAGTTCGAAGGAAGAACGATACGCCTGTCGTACGTTACCCAGCAGATACCTCGGGGGATCGAGCCGCGGCAGCGGCGCAACCAGTGAAAGTATAAATCCGCTAAAATATCGAGAGATTAGCGTTCGGACGCGTCGCCCGATAGCTGGCCGAGGCTCAGGCCCAAAGCCGACACCCGCCCCTATCCACCCGCGCTAGTTCCGTCCTTTTCCTGTTTCCTCGCGTCGCAGTTGCAACCCTGGTCAATGGAATCCGCCAACAGAGAGAGGAACACACACAAAGAGAGAGAGCGAGAGAGAGAGAGAGAGAGAGAGAGAGAGAGAGAGAGAGAGAGAAATCGCCGCCATTTTTTCTCGTAACAATAATTTGTCGTTATCAAATAACGGCGGCTCGGTCCGGCGCGGCGGGCGGCTTTGCGAACGCGACAATAAATGCTGGCGAAATAAAATTTTACTGCCGAATAATATCCGTGCGGGAGTTTGTTGCTATTGAATTCCGCGACCGTTCCGTAACGATCTCGATAAACTACGGCCTTGGTCCGAGCCTCGCCGTTGGTGCAGCGGGTACTCCTCGGGGTCGCGAATCCCCTCGGTGATATTCTCGGGAGCTTTAAGGCAGGCTTCTGGTTTGTTCGGATGCAAAATCGAGCTTTTCTATTAATTCTGTTTCCTAAGACATTGAAATCCTACGTATGAACTTTTTTTGAGCCTTCGACTCTAATCGTATACCACCTCGGATACCGAAGAGACAGAAATTTAAAGGGGTCCTCCCTCGCAATCAGTTTCTAATTACGAGACTATAGCCGCGTCGAGGTCCCGAGGGTAGGGTACGTTCCGCGGAAGGTCGCGTCCAAGACGCTGGAAGGGTTTCGAACGCACAATCGAGTCCCTTCTGGAGGAGCCGTTTACGTCTCGCGGTACACGCGAAACACGGAGACGGGTCGAGTCTACCGCAGAGAATAATGTTAATGAAATACAGATATTATCTCTATACAAGGGTCCCTAGCGTTCGCCGCGCAAGAATCGTCCGTTTCGCTCGAGTTTCGTCTCGCCCTTGCATTCCGTTTCTCGCCGCGAAACACGTTTAACGCGAGCCGAGGCTCGTTAAACGCGCTCTCCTTAGTCGTTCGACCGAGTACAAAATCGCGAACCAAACTAAAACGGCAAGGTACGAGCGGTTCGCAGGGCGCGTCCGTGGACAATACTTCCACCGGTACCGCGCCACGTTCTGGAGCTTGCTAAATAACGTGTAAACCACACCGCGCTCGATACGAGATTCGATTACGAACCTACTCGTTCCGATGATAAGAAGATGGGAATTCAACGATCGTAACCGTGAAAATTTAATGGCGCGCAAGCAGCGAGAGATTCGAGCAAACGAACGAGAAACGTCGAATGAAACGTCAAATAAGTGAATTCTGTAATGTATTTTTAAAAGGCAATTAAAGATGGGAAACGAAGAAGACAGCTGGAGTTTGAGTTTCGTTCGACGTCACGCGAAAATGTTAAAATCCTCGATCCGTGCACCGTGTCCGCACCCGGCGAGCGTTCCCTCGCGATGGATCGAGAGCTCGACGCGTGCGCTCGCAGGCTGATTTTTTCAAAAGCGGCCTAATTAAAGAACGCCTGACAAAACGTTAATTAAAGCACTCGAAAAGCCGAGTGCCATTAAAGGAAGAAGAGGAAAGGCGACGGAAGACTAGGAGGAGAGAAATTACAAGCGCGCGCAAAGGAGGACACGGAGAGGACGCGGTGGGACAGGGAGGAAAGCAAAGGGGACGGTGAGAGAGACGAGAAGGGCTTAAAAGTTGGAGCGCGTCCGTGCTAGTTGGTATAGCCTGGTTAGGGCGGGCGAAAGCAGCCAGCAGGCAATTCCTAACGGGTGGAAAGATATGCAAATGCGCGAAAGGGAGGCCACGGGGTAATGTCGAGCTACCTGAGCCGAGCTGGGACGCAATAATCATTAAAAACTAAAACGCGTCCACCTTTCCCTCTCCGCCTACTCGCGGGGACCGTGCTCGCGTCTAGGGAGTAAGGGCCAGAGGGTGGAGGTACGAAACGGAGGAGGAAGATTGGCCGAAACGGAAAGGGGGCTCGAATGGGTCGGCGGAAGGAGCGAAGTTAGCTTGAGCTTAGAAAGTTACAGCTTCTCCTCCGCGAACACCGCCGTGCGGGGGGGCTTCGCGCTAATTTCGCAGTCGCACGGCGAAGCTAGTAGCGTATCGAGCTAGGGCTCCCTTGGGATCGTTCAACGTACACGCGTATTCGATAACACCGAGATCGATGCCGGAAGAACGAGGCGACGTTTCACCAGCGTCGCTCGCGACACGCCTTCGATAGCGAGAATATTATCTCGCGAACGGCCGACGAGATACCGTAACGAAAAAAGAACTGGAACAAGGCCCGAACGGTACGTTACGGTCACGATTACGTTAAATAAGATTTTAGCGACCGAAATTGAATAACTTAGCTCCGTGCGTAATCGCTGGGAAATAGGGTCTTGATACGCGTTTATCCGAGATGTAACTGTATTCGCGACCGTCGAGCGAATTGGTATGTGTGCGCGTAACAAACTCTATTGTAACGCTAATTTATGAATATTAACTCAACGAGCGAGCGGTATTATTAACGGTCCAGGGGTCCAATTATCTGGCGCGCGAGGCAATCGATACACCGGGAAATAATAATTAATAACATAAAGTTAATACCGCAGGCTTCGGAAAACCGTGCGCGCTCCCGTACCCTTTTAATCACCGTGGACCTTTGCCCTCTCTCCTGCGATCGTATCGCGACAACCACCTCCGTAACTCTTTCTTATTAACGGCGAATCGTCTCGCGACGCGACCAGCTTCGAAATTTCCAGTTCGCGCGGTCCTCCGGCAAGAGAAGAACGCGACTCGATTTGCCCTTATTTATCGCGATTTAATGGTTCGCCGGGTACCCTCGCCGCCGTATCGTTTAATCGATACGAGGTATAGGAAACTGGGCAAGAAACGGCGTTACACGAAAGAAGCAACGTTACAATGGCGAACCTCGAACGGAATGACGCGCGGCGGGTCCGATGGACATTCTACGTCCTCAACCCTTGGACGTTGTGGGCCCTCGAAGAAATATATTTGCTGGAAATACATGGTTATCGATAAATTGGAAAGTTACGCGAGCCGATCGCTACGATCCACGATTGTCCACCGTCTAGAATGGTCATCCGTTCTACGGTGGGTCAGCGGGAGGAGAAAACGAACCCGAGAATCGGAAACACGAGAACGCACGGCGTTCAGGCATTAAAGCGCGCTCGACTCTGCCAGGGAACTTCATTTAAGAGTCCTTGTTTATAAACTGAAACAGGACGCGGCGGAATATAATTCCGCTTCTAATTACTCTGAGTGCTTTGCTTCTTTCACGGAAAGCGAGCCGTCCCGTGGTGGCGCGCTGCAGAAGTTTCGTCCGTCGACGAAAACGCCCGAATCCCGATCGAGCCGGCGTCCAGCCGGGACGATTGTTGTACGGTCGCCGCCATAAGTAAAAACTTAATAAATAGCCGGAAGAAAGACCGAGACAGGAAGCGCGAGCGCGGACAGCGAGGAGGAGGACGACGAGAGAGGAAAAAAACAGCGAACAGGGAAAGAAAAGCTGCGGCAGAGAGACGGAGGGGGGGTCGAACAGGGGGCGGGGTAAAATTCTCTGATAATTAAGACCGTTTTAAGGAAAAAGAAGCGAGCTCTTCGTTTCTCCGTTCCGTCGACTCTCGGTCGGTCGGTATCCTTGCATCCTCGAGGAGGCTAATTAATTTAATTACCGCCTTCACCAGATTTACCCCCAACCCTCTCCACGGATACCCGACTTCGGAATGGCTCTGTGTTTCTCGATTCCGCTCGGAAGTACAATGATTTCGCGATGGTCTCGGCCCGCGGAGAGAAACGATTCGATCGGCTCTCTCTCGTTCTCCCATTTTCTCTCCCTCTGTCTTTCCCGTCCCCTCTTCTATCCGCTCGATTTCTTCGAGCGAAACTCATGAATGACGAGAGCGACGAGAAAAAGGTTAACTATCGAGCGCATATTTATGAGTGGCCGCGTCGCGGGCCAAAGGAAACGGGCCGAAGCCTCGCGGAAGCTTCGTGGAATTTAAATTAACCGGAGCCACTTACCATTCTTAATTGAACCGATATTCTTGCTAGACGCTCGATCCAATTAACACTCGTTCTCTCTACGCGATTCGGTCGTTTCGTCGTTGGAGCGTTCGCGAGCTCGTTGACGCGTCGTCGTTCTCGTTCCGGGTTCTCCCGCGTCGTCGAGATCCGAATTGATATCGCGCGATACGGATCGATATTAGAAACGACGGAGAAACAAGGAAAAAAAGACACCTACCCGCCGTACGAAACGACCAACGTTTCGTATTTTCCAGGCCCCGTCGACCCGCGCCTATAGACCGTAACGAGTAGTAACGGCGTGGCAGGAAAAGCCCGTTAAATTTAATGTTTATCGACGACAGAGAGCGTAAAATTTAATTAATCGAAAAGTGATTATGAGCGAAAGCACGGAAGCAGAACGCTGATTCTATCGGTCGCGATCAGCCCATAAGCCCACGGATGGCTGGCCATAACCCTTCGAGTCCATTTTACTTCACTCCGTGGACCTGACATAGCAGCCAGCTGGTGTTACGCGACGCGTTTCGATCGGTTCACTGCCATCCAGAGGCCTATACCAACCTAATCAGCCCGTCCTCCCTCTATGGTTCGTTCCTCCGAGCCACTTTTCCCCTCGATTTTGCCTTCGCGGTAAAACAGAATCGCGAAAAGCTGATAAAAATTGAAAATGGCTTTCTTTTCCGTCGCTTACATAAATTGTTATCGGATGATATTCGTGTTCGAGGGCTAGAAACTATTGCTTACCTCATACTCGCTCCTCAAACGTTCACGTCTTCCGTGGCTTCGCCGCGTGTTTTCGCGAAAGTTGCCACGGTTGGTTCACGGAACGATCGTTGGCTGAAAAATACGCCGAATAATCCACGATAAACATTGCAATTGATCTCGTCGAAACGGATATTGTCTGCGCGCGGGAAGCAATAAAAATTACAACGCGAATCGCGAAGGATAGAAGTAAATGAAAGCCAATGGAACGGAGAAGTACGTGTGCCACGATACGGTTGTTTGCATGGCAGGGAGTGTGTTTGTTAAGAACGAACGATTCGCGTCGGGGATCGCATCGAGCGAAGCGTTCGAAACCGCGCTCGCAAAACCCGAGCGGAACACGCAAATTGGAACAAATTGATTTTCCCCCGCGACATCTATTAAAGTGACGGAAGTGAGTCACGGTATTAACGAGCGTCGCAATATCGAAACGACCAGCCTCCATCGCCGAGGTTTTCGAGCAAATTGGATTTTCGTGAGAAACATTATGACACCCCTCGTAATTGCCGCGCGATAGCGATACGCGCGTTTTATATGACCGTGTAAACGATCGCCTAGCATCGGAATAGACGCGCGAACCTTCGATGCCTATCGTTTGACGATAGAACGTAAAACAAGTATCGGATAGCGAATCGAAAATCTATTTACTCTGTCGGATTAGTTTGTTCGACGCTTGGATGCTGCGGCGGGACGTGGAAAAAGGTGATACGTTGATTTCTCTCCGAGTGCTAATTTGCTCCTCGTTCCGATGCTAATCGCAGGATGGTTCCCTTCAATCCTGACACTTCCACTTCTCTTCGTCAAGCCTTTCGATAACATCTCGATCGAAGATGAAAATCGACGAAACCCGAAATCGAACCTTAATCACGCCGGATTTGGCTTTCGCTTGGGTCCCTTATCGCGACCGCTATCGTGGTGATCTTCGATTAGTCTACGTCTATTTAAAACTGAAAAGTTTCGGTGTATCGTGAGCCTGGGGAAACGACGCCCTCGTATTAATTCCGTAGGCCTACCAGCGATAATGTCTCTCTCGTTGCGGTGTTCCCCAGGGTGGCGTGAAAGCATTCCCTTTAACGACGGTGAATCGAGTCGCGAGATAGGCGATCGTCTCGTCGATTACGTTAAGGAGAACGGGTAATTACGTGTCCGTGTCTCGATTTTCGTCCGAGAAATCGTCGAAACGTCTCCTACGATGACTAAGTGGCCTTGCCAGGTATTTACAGAACAAACCAAGATCGCGAAATTGGTCGTGGATCTAATCGAGGTACGTCCAACGCAATCTTCGTTCGGCGATCATAAACGGAAGAAGGTACCTCGAAGGATAGACTTTTTCCAGGAGGGAGCAAGCTCGGGAAATCGGTGGCGCGTACGAGGCGTTAAAATTAACGGCGTTGTAACAAAGTATCGTAAGTCTGTCCGACTGGATAGGAGGGTTCGCGAATCGCGTGCAGAGCTGGCGTTCCAGCTACGTACTAACGAACAGCTACGGTGGCGGACGCGTTACGGGCCTGCAGAGTGGTAATCGAATACTTAAAACTCTCCGCGCCGAAGGGGAAACGAACGGTATAGACCACACGCGGCCGAACAGTGGCGAATCCATCGAATCCGACAGCCTCGTAAACCTCTCCGTCTTCTCGTCCACCGCGATTTTCTTCGTTTTCTCTAGAAGAGGAACTCGCAGCGTAGACCAGAAGGAGGTGAGACGACTTTCAAAACAACGCTTCGAAGCTTTTGAAAAGACGCCAGGCTAATCACCGGCCCGATTCGCGGAAGGAAGATGAAGGCGAGTCGTGACAAGCGTGAATGCCGGTGAAAAAGTTCGCGCGACTGCGGGGATCGTAATACGCCGGTAATGCCGGTGCTTAGCGGCGTATAAATAGGCATTAAATCCGTGCTTAGTATACCTTAATCTCTATTTTTTCCCGGCATGCCTACCAGAATATATTATCAGCCGGGGGATTTTATCGCGGCGACGATAATGCCGTTAACGCTAGAATATACTCGAAGGAACGTTTTAAAGGAGCTCGCTGCCAGACGATCGCGGTATTTCTTCCGATCCGTGAACGTTCGCCCTCTCCGCGCCTTTTCTCTCGTCGTCGATGGGATAACGATGGCTCTCCTCGCGAGACGACTTTGTATTTAAGTTACGTACTCGCATCCGGAGATCCGGATCGGTTTCGAGCAACGTCTTTCCATAAATTGCGAGTTTTCCAGAGGTGTGCGTCGTCGGATAAACCCGGCGAAGAAAAGGAAAGAAACAAGGTGGACGTTTAACCTTCGGCCGGAGGGTGGTACGCTATTAACGGACCGTTTCCGTGATACGCGGACGTTTCTCGCACGCTCATCAGCGTCCACGGTGCAGAGACACGGAGCAAAGCACGGATTTGAATTAGGAGTCGGTGTGCAGCGTGGAGCCAGAAACCCGTGGATGGGGAGGACGAGGTTGGTTGCTAACGACCGTCGCCAGACCAGGGTTGTTAACTGCTGCCGAGTTCGGTCGTTGTTCCGCTGGATGTGGTGGTTCTTCCATGTGGGAAGAGGTTCCACTGGAGTGGGTGTGAGGGTGGAAAAGGGCCAGGACGGGGGAGAATGGCTAAGCTATTCGGAACAATGTCTTGTTAGGCGGTTTGCTTTGAGGTAATCGCTGGGAAGACCCCGGCAGTCGTTAGACTTTCCCTCGCGGACCTGTTTGTTTCGCGGATAATTGCCCACCGATACTCGACTCTAGTCCCTCGTAAAATCGTGAACGATCCCCGTTGGGCTTGCGGGGCGAGAGAAACCGAGAAAGAAGGAAAGACGGGGAGGGGGGCGAGAGAAATACAGTCGGAATCGGAGCACCGGGGAATGGGGGCGAACTTCTATTTACTCGCGAGAATGAGCGTTTTCGCCGGAAGAGTCGCCTTATTACGCGGCGATCCAATTCTTTTACGTACGAGGAACGGCTGGTTATCGCGTCATTCGATTAGCCAAGATCCCAATTACGCGAGCGTCTAGCTGCCACGGAAAGGAAAGTCTGGCGAAAACTTAATCCGAGTCGACTCGAACCGAGCCGAGCCGAGCCGAGCAGAGCCGAGCGCGAGACCTCGAGATGCCGTGCACACAAACGAGACGAAAAAATACTTCCATAAGTTAATTAGCGCAAATTACAACTCCGACGTGGACACGGTAATTACAGATTTTCTATTCCCGATAGCTCGTTCAGCGTCGGAGCCCATTGAATATACCTTCGCTTAAACGAGACGCGTCAACGTGTTCCGTTGACGCAAGATGATACGAACAAGCGTGCACCCTCGAACTGTGCGCAACAAATATTGTTTACGGGCAACGTTGTTTACCACTGTACCCGCAACGCAACCGTTGTCAACAGAAAACAAAATACCGTGACGGTTACTATAGGTTGCGCTATTAGTATCTAGAGTATCTACGCATCGCGGGATAGTTTGCCCGCGTGTTCCTCCCCACGTTAATATTCTTAGCGTGGTTTCAGCACGATTTTGGTGCTCCGGATTCCCATCCTCGTAGGACTTTCAGAATAGCGGCGGGAATATTATACGCACTAATTCGTACTTCGAGAGCTTACGGGCAACTAACTTACCCCTAATACCCCGTGCTCGTGTGCGATTATTGTCTTGAATGAGTTTCGGCGTTCGACTCGAGGTCTCGTTTTACTGTTTCGTTGATCATCGAAAGATTAGAAAGAAGCGAACGCTTGGAACTCGCGACGTAGGTTTCCATTGCAATTTTCTAGACACACGAATATTGATAGAAAAATTGATGGTGCGACGAGCTTCGAGCAGGTCCAACTTGCTAGCGCAATGCAGCTTGCACGATACAGCGATATTTCCATCGAGCATCCAATTTATGTAGCCGATAGTTTTACGAGCGACTACAGGATTAAGAAGTTATTCCAAACGAATCTTAAAACAACGACCTGGCAGAGAAATTCTCTTTCCAGTCCATTTATTCCCGCGTAAAAGTGTCGGATCTATAACTCCTGGCATCGTAGCCAGCGTCACAGATCGCAACGTATCGCGGGATAACATCGACGCCACGGGCGATCCGTTATTTAGGCGGCACAATTTATCGATCCTCCGGTGGCCTCGCGGACGAATTATTTGCCCGTCTCCGCGACGTATCGCCGAATAATGTATACGCGTATATATTTAACGAACAAGAAGGACCAACGCGCCGCGATCGACGAACGCTGCCGGAAGATCCGAGCCGGTGTTCCGGATTGGAGAGCGTCTCTGGCTGGACAAATTCCGAACAGGAGAAATACCGATTTGCTGAATAATTGGTTCGCGTCTGCGCGATCACGGCCAGCAACGAGAACTCACCCTCGGAGAAAGGCCGGAAGAAGACCTAACTAGAAGGAGCGCGAGAGAGACGAACGCCGGCCATTAATAGAGCACGAAATCCTACGGTCATGCGCCAATCAGCTTTCGCGACAGTCCCGTGGAAACAAGCATTTCCCATCAACGCGTTCGCCGAAAGCGTGGCCAGGACTCGATGCGCTCGACACGCTCGCCAAACCAGCTCCATTCCGTTTATTATACCGATACCGCAATCCGACCACTTTCTTCCGCGTTTAGCGATCCTGTACAGCCCCGATAGCGACAGTCGTCGATACGACCCGGACAATCCCTCCTATCTCGCGCAACTGCTTTTTTTACGTTTCTGTTAATTGATTTTTACACTCCGATACACCCTGACGAGGTTGCTCCTTTATAGTACCTATCCGCAAACGATGCGACGCGTCGTATATCCATGGTAATCGTTCGCTGCAAACCGCGATCCTCGCCGCGGAGACTTCGAGTTAAAATAATCCTCGACTTACTCCCATAATCGCGTACAACTTGCGTCGCGGCGTTCCGAAACATGACCGAACGCGCGATCCTTGATTTATCTTATTCGTCCAACGGAAAAAAAGGCGATTGGCGTAAAAATAGCGCAGTTAGAAGGTAATCCCTTTGGGTGAAACACCCCTCGTAAACTTTCTCTCCTATGTTTGCTATCATCGTATCGGCGTTCGGCTTCCTTGTCCCGGAGTTGGCTCGATCGACGTCGCGTACGCGACCGTAGCACGGATCCGCTCGAAACATCGCCGAAGTAGATTTTTCCGCGCCTCGATATGATTAATACCCCGGCGAGATAGGAGGACGCGGAGATGGCGAGAACGAAAGGACGAAGCGCGGGGCGCCAGAGATTGGGGCGGCGGGGGCGTCGAGTGGCGGCAGAAGGAAGAAAGGGACGAGCGCGGGGGAGGTAGGAAGGAAGAAAGAAACGACGGTCGAAAGGAACGGCGAGCAAGAGAGAGGGAAGGACGGGAACGAGGCGGTTGAGAGGGAAAAAGGAGAAAGATGACGAAAAGGAGGGTGAAGGCAGCCGAGGTAAAAGGGAACGGTTATGGGCCTGGTGGTCGCTCGGCGTACAGCAAATCCCCGTCAACCGCATTCAATTACGATGTTATCGCGAATACAGATGACGGTTATTTCCTTCGGTACACCCTATACGTAACGTTCGCGATGCGGCGTGGAGCGGCGGTGGCGCGACGCAGGGCAACGCCGACGTCGCTTCTCCGTCCGAAGTTAAGGCAGTATATCGTGTAATGGCGGGTTGGCCGCCCGCCCGTATGATTGCTTTAGGATGCGCGTCGACAATACACCGGGATAAAGCGACTCCGATTTCGACCAGCGACGGTTACGACCGCCAGCTTTCCGTCCCCTTCCAACCACCCGTTATTGCCGCGATCTTCCACCGCGGTCACCGCCAAAATGAATACCTGCCTCCTCTTTCCTCCGGTTTCTTTTCTCTACCGTCGATCGACTTTTCTCTATGGCCGCCCATTTCGTTACTCGTTCGTCATGGGTCGCGATTCATAGATTACGCGAGACGATTGTCGATCGGAAAAGACAAAAGACTAAAGATCGGTGGTGGACCCAAGATACGGTTTCGTAGCCGTCGAAGCGATCCGCTCGAAGCAACTTTTCCGAGATCTATTCTTCGAGTTTACGGACAATCGGTACTGTCGATACCCTGAAGCTCCATCTAGGTGCTCTAGCTTATCTACCACGGTGGAGAGCGCCGCGAGTATGGGTACTTTGGTCTCCTCGAAAGTTCGCTCGTCTTTCGATGCACGGTTTGTCGAGCACGACCAACCTAACGTAACGGCGCGGCCCACCCTCGGCGTTTTCGAGCGATAAAACCTGAAATACGAGCGCGCACGGTGGTCGAACTTCTATTCGACGCGACCGAAAAGGATGTTTGGATCATAACGCCGCGCACTCCCGTACACCCCGTTGCTTCCACGAGTTACTTTACACGGCTGTTTGAAAAGGAGAGGCCCCTCGTTCTTCTGGACCTCTGGTTCTTTCTCGAGACACCTCGCTAGTCCTACGCGACACCGTTGAAAACGACGATTTCAAACGTTTACGGTCAAATTTGACGCATCGAAACGGAACGATACTTACGAACAAACATTTCAATCTCCACGGAGAAACGAGCCCGTCATAGGAAGGCATGCGCGAATGATCAACTTCCGTAGCAGAAGAACTTCCTTAACGTCGATTCGTTTATCGAACAAAGAACGAGAGATCGCGCCGGGATAAAGCGACTCGACACATGTCGAGAGCATCGCGACGATGACGGAGATGGCCCGGTGGTGGTATCCTCCACGGGGGAAAAAGTACGAGGGAGATTAATTGGAACCTTCTTCGAGAGAAACAGAGACGACAAAGGGACGCCAGTGGGAGGGAGGGACAGACGGAAGGAGAGACAGAGACGGTGGGGAAATTGAGAGGAGCCGGAAAGAGCGGGACCGCTGAAGGAGGAAGAGAGACTGCGACTGTCAGGATAGCCCGGGGGCGAGCTTTTTGCCGAACACATAATGCATAGCGAAGGATGACACCCTTATCTCGAGATCTTTAATTCCGCGTGCCGCCGCGAGGGGGTTGCCGCGTCGTCATTTGTCGGTTGCACCACGTTGGAATCAGAGACGAGCGGAGGGGGTGGATAAAACCGCCACCGCTGTTAACATCACCGTTGGGTACAGGGGCTGGAAATTGCCTTGGCTGATTTCATTTCGGGCCAGATTATTTTAAGGGGTTCTGCTTTTCTTCCTCAGTCCCATCCGCGCTCCCGACAGGAATGTTAGATCAGAATGTTAGTCAAGAATAAACGATCGAAACGAAACTGTCGACGATCGAGCATCGCGTTAACCGTCGAAATTACTCACCTGCTAGCCTTTAACACGCGATGCCAACGTTCCCGTTTCCGTATGTAAAGAGGAACAAATATCTTCTTCGCGATTTTTCACGAATTTTGGCTCATCGAGCGCCGAGTAACCAACAACGAGGGTGGTATCCATCGCGGAGAGCAGACCGGGACCGCGAGTTTTAAAGACTTTCAACGTCCTATTATAAAGTCTTCACCGTGCATAATAACATTCAACTCCGTGGGCTGGAAGGCATTAGGGAAATCGCGTAGCCTCCCCCTAGCCGTTTCTCCATCACCCCTTTCCCTGTTCTCCCCTTCTTTGCCTCGGTGTCGCGGCCCCGTTCTAGCTACTTCATCGTACCATACGGACAATACGACCTCCGCGAATCGCTGGATCTCGCGGTGTACAACTCTCCGTCTCCTCGTGGAACGAAAACGATAAAAATAACGTTAACGGTACCCTAAGCGGGATGCGAGGAAAAAGAAACATCGTCGAAAGGTTCACAAGTAGAGAAGCAATGTACAAACCTGCGGCACGTTGCGGCGTCTCCGTCGCGATGAAGATTTGGTCCTGAAGGTGAAATGAGGATGCGCTTGAAACTCATCGTGTTGTATTTATAAGAATGTTATATTTTCTCGGTAGTAATGGGGGCCCCTATCGAGGCGATTCGTAAATATGTTAGTAGTGCGCTAATAAATGATATTTATATACAGATGGATAAAAAAAAAGAGGAAAGAGACTCTTGACTCTTCCGCGTTGGAGCGCGATTTAATAGCGTGTAGTTCCTTTCTCCCTCTCTCGTACCGCTGCTACGCCGGCTCTTCTTTACACCTTCTTCTTTGTAACCTTTCTTTTTGTACTTAATCGATACGGTAGAATCAAATTCGCCTCGCGATTTTGAGTAATTTACAAACGTCGAATCGCGCCATGCGACGCGGCTTGTGGAAGAATTCCCCTGATCGAAAAGTGCAACGGGTTTGAGATCAACGCGAAAGGGAAGGAAAGGTAACGACGACTCGTTTCCACGGTTAGGGAAACATTCCACGATCGCCGCTACGACTCGAGCGCTACGTGATTCGCTTCAACGGTGATTCGGATCCTTTATCAGCGCACGCATCAATTATCGGATACTCGGATCGTCTTTTGGTATAGGTGTGCCGCCCCTTTCTCTTCTACGTCACTTTCTTCCGTGTTTGTTTTTGGCATTAAAGCGTAAAGCCGCGACTAAGCCCCTCTTTTTGCGAGCGTTCGATCGCGCACCCTTCGGAAACGATGCTTCCGTCGTTACGAGTCGGAACAAGTTCGATTGTCCGCGCAAAGTCGACACGAGAGATCCCCGACCGCTCTGCGTCTGTCGTCGCTCCGCGAAAACCTTCAGGTACCGTTGGCTCGCGAAAAGAACGAATCTCAGATTTGATTCGTCGAGGCGCTATTTCCGCTTGCGATCAACAAATAGTGGTATACAACGCAAATACTCTACTCTCTCACGCTTTCTCGATCGGAGCGACGATCCGACGTTGTTTCTATACAATTGGAAGCTACGCTATCGTACAACATACGCGGTGGTATTTATTTTCGCGACGTCGTCCAAGTTCGCGAAACCTGTTCAGATTTATGTGACGTAACCTTCGACGCGATTCGGGGTGGAAGTGCCGACGTTGAAGGCGCACCCGACGTTGTTCCGACGGAAACGCCACCTGTTACGGTTATCGCCGAGCAAGGAATATCGAAATCCGGAACTTTGACTCGCTCTCGAGGGGCATCGAAACTTACATCGTTAATCTTTGGTATCAGCCATCGTAAACGTTTGCTCGTATACCGAGATTTGGAAACTCCCCGAGATTCGTCATATTTTCGAGCTTGTCGTAAGATCTAATAATCAGTCGAACGAAAAGCACATCGCGACAACGGTAAAACAATTAACCGATCGAAACAACAAAAATCTCGTAACAATCATCTCCGAACGGTCGGCTGATAGCCGAAGAACAAATGGAACACGCGAGAACTCGACGGTTCACCGTTTCGTTACGGTCGTTAAAATGCGATCTTCTCGGTTGCTACTCGTTGCTCTCGCCTTCTCGAACGAGTTTTACGTCAAATAGGGACGAACCGCGAGTACCATAGAAATCATCGATTGGTCTGCGTATACTGACAGTCTTTCGGGTTTGCAGAGTCGACGATACGGATATTTACAGGGAAACTCTGCTACTCTCACGCACGCAATCTTGCTCTCGTTTCATCACGCTCGCCTCTGAATCGTACGTTCTTCTTCGCGCTAGAAATATATCTTACATAAATCGCCTATCTTATCGATACACGTCGATACCGTACAGTACAAGACGCGCCCCTTTCTCCGTCCGTGTTTGGGCGCGTCGCGAGCACGAAGACGCATCGCGTCCGCGGTCGTACGGTCCTGTTACAAACATACCCTTCTTATAACTTGTTCGTATTCGTCGCGATCACAGTAATTATTCCCAACCTCTGGACGAAGTCTCGGAAAACGTTCGATCGCCCGAAATCGTCCGCGAGATCCACCACCGGAGGTCGACTCGTCCCTAATATCGGTTTCACGCTGACGGCGATACTCTTCGCCGCGATTCGTTCCGTCCCTTTCTCGGCCCTCTCTACACTACTCCAGCCCTCCGCAGGCTTCGCACTCGCGTTTTCCCCGTTTTCGGTTCGTCGACGTCCTCGCTTCGTCCGGGAACGTCGGCCTTAGTAACCGCTGAGACATCTGAGCTTCTTCGAGGGAGGCGAGAGCTCGTTTCAGCTGGTCGGCGCCTGCACGGACATCGGCGGTGGCTTCACCGGTCCGAGAGCTGGACCCGATAATCCGTTGTTGTTCATGTCCCCGGGAGCCCTGGGACCGCCGACGCCTATGGCCGTTCCGTTCACCGTCGGCGTACCCCCCGACATTTGACCCTGGAGTCACAAAATTATCATTCTCACTTAAACGTAACATCAAACGCGTTTCGCGACGGAACAGCATGGCCCGTGCTGTTTCAATAATCGAATCTGCCAAAGGCCGTTTTTGGAAAAACTAAGACGGGACTTTCTACTTTAAACGTCCGATTACTTTGGCGACTATTGTTCAGCGTAGGGAGAGTTCTACCCGTGTATCGACGGATTTGCGCCGATCTGCGTGAAGCGCTTCAAACGTTGTTTCTCCCTTAACTTACGTTCGACACGTGATTATGTTGACCCACCGACTGCCCAAGTCCCTGATGAGGTTGCTGTGGATTGTGACCCGGATGCATGTTCTGGCCAGGCGGTGTCGGCGTGGGGGGCAGCTGCCTTTTGATGTACGCCAGCGAGGCGGGTGTTTGTACCGACATATTGGCGAACGCGAGCATCTCCTCGTAGTCGTACTCGCAGAGGATTTTGTTGTCGCACAGATAGAATCGATCGCCCACGCAAAACCTAAAACCAAAACCAGACACTGTCCAGCTTCTCGCGTCATCGTTCGTCCCGATACGGGGCGCGGACAACGCGCGCCAGATTTCTAGGGTTATGCGTTCATTCGCCTGTTTCGTACGATTCGCGGGGGTGATTGAATCCCCTCTGCTGGTAAAACGCTCGCACGAATTAAAATGAAAGAACGCAAGGGAGAAGAATGTAGAAGGCCGATAATTCTTCCGGCCGGGTCACTGTATGGCGGAGTCACCCCGTGTCTCGTCGATAATCGGTCGAAAGAAAATAAAAAAACGAAAGAACAACGTTAAAGGGAAACACGGGACGACCGGTGGATAACGAGCGTATCGCAACGTGTCGGACAAATAATTATTATCGGGCTTCTGTCCGCGAGCGGTCTCACATCCGCTTTGATCCCCAGTAGGAAATACGAGAGCGAAATACGAGCGTGGCAGAGTCTGGTTCGAGGTAGATACTCTCATAATCGTACGGCAAATAGAATTATCGTGTTGCGCGCGGCCGTTGCCGGCGAGCATAGGTTATACCGGGTTTCGCTCGTTTCGCCCATTATACGCGTCGTCTGCTAAATGACGCTGTACTCCGATCCTCGTCCTTTCTCTCTTCTGTTCTACCTTCCCACCCCATACCCTCTCGCTCTTCCCACCGTTCATCCGATCTCGTTATTCGGCTGACAGTCACCTGCTGGTTTCTGGTCCCCGTTCGCCGCGCGACCGGTCTCTCGCTTTCAAGGCGTTCTTCTTGTCGATTGCCTGTCAGCTAAACTACGCAAGGTTATTTACTTTGTCCGACTCGATCCCCACCGCGACTGGCTTTCCTCCTTCCGCGAATCGCTTCGCTGACATCGCTTTTCGCGGTGGAGATCCAGACGTCGATGGTCAGACTGCGCCGATTGCCGAAGCCGAGTACAGTGACTCCGAAGATCACGAATTACAGGAATTACCACTTGTTGATCCGGCTCATGAGAAACTCGTTCGACATCCAACTCCAAGTACGACCACGCGACGCAACGATTTTAGCGGTACACGAGTGAAGAAATCATACGGAAATTTAGGACCGCGATTCGACGTTTCGCGCAACGATTAACGACGTTCTTTTTATGCTTTATCGAGAACTCGCAATTCTAGACAGTTCTAGCGGTCGACTCGATTCATACGACTCGTCCCTCCGTCTGGATCGGAGGGAGTACTCCCAGAATTGCGCAACGAACAGCATTATCGCGTTGCACGAGCGCCCCCGTTCCGGAATCCTATTATGATCGTGCGAGTAATGCCGCGCAAATCCCGGTCCTTTAATTCCCGCGTCCGGTGCAGGTGTCTGTCGCGGCACGATACTGCTTCCACGATATTTGCAGATTTTCCACTTTCCTCTGGAATTTTCGTGCCACTGCGCGCTCGAGTTCGTTAAGCTTCGTTAAGCACGCTTCTACGACAGGTTACATCGTGCAACGTTTAGTTTTCTTTTTTCTTTCTTTTAATCCTCCACAATTGCTTTCGAAAGCAGCTCGAATCGTCAACGAAACGCACCTCGCATCAGTAAAGACTATAAAATAATCCGAGGGAAAGCGCTCTGGTCCCTCGGTTTTCGTAGAATACGTAATAAAAAGAGTCTGTCGGTACAAACGAGAAACACGTAACGGAGAAACCCCTGTACGCTAATCAAGCCAACGATTCGTGTTTTTTTTTGACCAATTTGTGTAATATGTTTCGTCGCGCTAACACGAGTTTATCAAGCTCTAAAATATTTTTACATTTCTGCACGACAACCGTACTTCGTTGGTTATTCGCAAATCACTTACAGCGTGATTAAAACGAGGTCAGAAGTATGTGCAATCGCGCAAGTGTATTTGCATACAAACAATAGAGAAGTACCGAGGTTATCGCGTCGAACTGAAAGCTCGTATAAAAAGCATCGCGCGAACGGAAGGACTCGTGTGCTTAATCCCTAGATTGCTGAATAATTCTGCTCGAATCGCGAACGTTCGCGATTCGAAAGGTCAATCGTGAGAAAGTTTACGGAAGAGTCAAAGTAACTCCACAGTTTAGCGTGCAGGATTTGCTTTTTTCGGCAACCGTTCGCACCAAGGTTGGAAGAACGTAGAGCGGTACGCGCGCCCCCGGAGCAGGGCTGAAATATTAAGCCATCGCGACCGGAAGACGAAGAAGAGTAGAGCAGTGTGTCGCCAAAGCAAAGGTGCGGATCGTGCTGGTCTGCATGGAAAATTTCAATCTAGAAAGGGGGAGGAGACGCAGAGTAGCCTGGAGACCGGGATAACTCGGTTGAATCTTTAACCAGGATCAACCGGCTCTGCGAAAGTCAGAAGGCTCGGGACGCGCAAGAATTCGAGGAAAAATCGTACGCGGCGTCTAGCGCGGAAACGAACGACGGCGCGGCACAGACGGAAGCCAGAGCCAGCTTCGAATACATAAATAACATAACCGGTGCCAATGCGTGACCCCATTAGAGTCACTTTACGGGACACGTTCTTCGGTGCCGCTGCAGTTGTAACGTTCCCGGAGTAATGTCGCACTGGCCCTTGCACCGCCAGATCCTGCGTAATAAAACATTCACCGGACGCTCCTCTACGAATCCTTTCTTCGAAAGGACACGGGTTTCTTGGATAAAATTTGCATACGCAGTCGCTGCAATGTCGGATCTACGAGACCGCGTCGAGGGACGACGGTTGCTGGCGCACAGCGCTACCGCTTTAATTCGCTTTGGCGTTGTTGCGAGGCGAATTTCCTCCGCGATACATAGGATCGTCGAATCGAACACTTTGGTACCTCTGCCCAGGTGGAAGACACGAGAAGAAATTATTGCGATCCCTTTAACCCTTAGAAGCCTGATTTTCCAAATTAAAGTTTAATCTTCGAATAACTAACCCTTGCCTGAATGAAAAGTATATTTCATAAAGTAACACGCCAGCATCTATTTATATTTCATTTTGCACGAGTGCATAGGTACGTGTCGTATACGTTTCTCGACGACCGTGAAGCATTAACGAACGTCGAATTAGCGACGTCGCGGTGGCAAACTGCAATTTGTACTCGACGAGGGCATTAACTGGGCGGTCGTTAAATTTGACCGGACGTCTTCTCGAGAGGATCGAAGAAACGCAGGGGGGACGCGCGCTCCGCCAAGGATTCGCGTGTGTACGCGAAGCCCTGAGCATCGATGTACCCAACGTGCCGTCGTGTGTGTAGGATGCAAGTGAGAGGGAGAGAGAAAGATATCTAATTGGATCAGTAAATCATCCTCTAACCAGGAGGGTGGTAGGCACCGCCACCGGCAACCCTTTATTCTCTGTTATTACAGTCTAAAGTTACCCCGTGTAATTGTTGCTGTTTAATTGCAAACTCTAAGTCGTCGCGTTACACGTCGCGGCGCCCCGCGTATAATTGCCCTCCTCGAGTTCACCCGCTCGTTTTTTACCGACGAAATAATTAGAACCGATTCCCCACCCGCCATCAGCTATCCGAATCTGCCACACGAGGGTAACTCCCCCGAATCGTTTCGATGATCGCACGACCGGTTCCTGAAAATTCCCCGTGCTCAAGGAAGAGCTTGAATTTAAAAAACGATCGAAAGGGGGTGTGTGAAAATTCTGATAGATTAACGATATATAAAATTATACCTAAATATGTTCGAGAAGAACGATGTTCATCCATCGATGACGATACTTCGAACGAAGCTCGAAAGACGATCGATTCAGCAGCGGTGATTCGCGTTTACGCGCAGTTCTATATTACATACGGTTACGCTGTGCTTTTGTTTGACCGCAGTTTGCCGTCCGATGAGAAATCAGGTCGATCGAGTCACCCGAAACGTTCGCCAATCGACGGGAATCGCACGGCGAAACAGGCAATCGTGAAAACCGGTGGGCCTGTTTCCGCTCGAAAAAGCTTCCACCGAGCCGCAAGAACATCGCGCGCGTACAGAGGCTGAATTACGAGACAAAAGAGCGTTTCGTTGATTCCGGCGAAGTCGGTTGCGACGTTGAACGCGACGATGCCTTGGGCATGCCAGCAGAGAGAGCCCCGCTGCTGCTCGCTCGTCGACCCATTGTCGAAGATAGACAATGCCACGCGATAAAAACGTAAAATTGATGCTCTTTTGTTCGCATTGTTTGAGAAGCTGTACTACGTTTGTCGCACGCCTGGACGAACCACTGTTATTGGCTCCAAACTACATTCTCCTGTTCCGTTCTTTCCCACCCCCGCCGGTCCACGACCTCGTCCCGCCACTTTGCCTCTTTCTCTTTTGCACCCCCTTACCCAGACCGCTGCCAATTCGCTCGTGTTCGCCGACAAACCCTCGAACCCTTCGTTCCGTCAATAAGCCCGGTATTGTGCTACGCCACAATTCCATAGTTTCGGCGTTTTACATTGACCGGCTTCCAGCAGCTCGATCCACTTCTATTTTCAAATCCCCCGCTCCGCCGACTCGTTCCCGTATCTTCCTCGGATTTCGCCGAAAAAGTCGCGATCCCGGTTCTTCATTCCTCGACGCAAACCGAAGCAAAAAGTCCCTAATTCGCGGCAACGAACTTTCCCATCCTGACGAATTGTTCGAAGGCGTTCGTTGTAATTGAACCGGCGATGCTCGCGCGTAAATCCCGGGTCCTTCCCGGCATTTGGAGACGGTCTCGCTCGACGACGAGAAGCGACGCGATACAAAAATGTCAGCAGTATCTAGATAATTACATAACTGGTCTCAGGGGTCGACGCAGAGAACGAGGGAGGGGTCAGGACGTGCGCGCGAGAATAACGCGACGAGAAGTTGGTCTCTCCTGCGTGGAATGCCGGCTCGAGCGGGGAAAGAGGTCGCGACGGATAGAGCAGAGGGTGATTTCCCAACTGACCTGTAAAGCAATTCCCGAGCGGACTGTGTCTCGCAAACCAGTACTCGCTTCTTTCCATTCGTCCCTTATACGTCTCTATACCTTTTCCCTGTACGCGTTCCCTTCGCCGCGTCCTTTGTCTCCGTTGATTTTGCACGACCGTGAACGCGCGGTCCTTCTTCCTCGTTTGCATCCCCCTTAACCGCGGTATACGACCAGAAGGTAAACGAACGCTATCGAGACGGAGCGGAAAAATCACCCCAACGGTTGGCGTTCGACGCGGATGGACGAGAGGTCCAATTTCTATGTTGCGGACGGAATCGACGCGAAGAGCTTCTGGAAGAGTGGCATACGGAGCGTTAAACGGTACGGCGGGGATGACCCCTCCGTGGTTTTGAATAGCCGATCGATGTTAATCCGATTATAATCAACCGTAGCAGCTTCGGATGAGAGTCAACTAGAATCGGACGTTTCAAGATTTGGAGCTATTCGATGGCGTTCCGAATTTGTTAATAACGATACAAAATGTGGTATCGCGATACCCATCTCTTCCAGCAGCTATGTTCGCGATATCGCGAAACGAATCTTCGAAACGAGCGCGCGTCAAACTTACCGATAAGTGCACTGCTGACAAGCGAAGCAGTCCAGGTGATAGACGTTCGTCCTGGCCTTCATGACCAGTTCGTACGGCGGTATGTGCTTCTTGCAGGCCGCGCAGTTGCCCGTATTCCCGAACATCCTGAAGTAGTCCCTCTTGCAGAGGATAAGGTTGGCCTTGGTGAACAGAGTCGAACCGACCTCTCCTAACCTACAGTCGCAGCATCCGCACTTGAGACAGTCCTCGTGCCAGTAGAGGTCCAGAGCCTTGAGGAGAAACCTGAAACACCGACCATAGTTTTCGTGCTTACCGACCAGCAGTTCGCGTCGTCGTCCAAGATAATCTTCTACCGCGACTTACACGGGGGAACTTTATCTTCGGCCTACCCCGTCGCTAGCATTTCGATTCTCCGCTCGTTTCGTTACGCGTTTCTTATTCGCCCGCGACAGTCTCGTTAACCGTTATTCTTAGATTTCGATCTCGTCGAGGCGAGTAGACACGTCACCGGAAACGTCGAAGACGTCGTGAAACGCTAGCGGAGAGAATTTAACGCGCCTAAGGGCTCACCTTTCCGTGATCGTCTTTCCGCAACCGGCGCATTCCTGCTGCGTGGTGCCATTTTTATTCGTCTCCGACTTGCTCACGTCCATAGTCATCGTGATTTCGGCTGGAACGCCGTCTGCAACAGAGAAAAAAACACGGACTCGTTGATTCGACGATATCGTGAGATCGTGTCCAGCAACTATTCCGCGTTCTCCACAATGGACCCACCCCGTCGGCGTCGCGACCCTGGAAGAACCAGCGCCGGACCGCGAAATGCCACGTGGTCCGTATTCGACACGCGTTTCGTACGTCGCCGTGATTGCATCGATGGATCGTAAAGGGTTAACTTTTCAAGTTACCGTCGAGTTCGTAAACGTCGAAGACGACTTTGGAGAACGACTCTCGTCGACATCACCGGCCGAGGGTTTGGAAATGCGACGAGGCCAGAATAGACGAAGCATCCGGTCGCCGCGTTTCAAAGATCAACGAGAAATGCGGGTGGAAGCATCGATCACGGGAACGCTCTAACCGCCGATGGTGGCCCCTGTGGTGAAAAGCAGCGACAAACGCGAGATAGAGAGAGAGAGAACGAGGGAGAGGAACACGGACGACCGCATTCGCGGGAACAAACGCGTTCTAAAGGCGATTCGAGAGGAGGGCGGCCGGCTATAACGGTGAGTGGGTGCACGCTGAAGCGCGGGGGCTTAATTAATTAGCCGGATACTTTGAGTAACAATCCATTATTACATACAAACATCCTCGGCCCCGGGGCCGAGCTGTAGCTTTATGCTGCTAATTGGCCTTCTCAAAGCTTGGAGACTCGGGCACGAGTTATAAACGCCACTCCTCTAACTCGCCAGCACCCCGACTCCGTACCTCCTGCCACCACCGCATCCGCCTTGGTTCTCCACCCCTTCGCGTCCTTCTCTCTCTTTCTCTCCTCTCCCTCCCCTCTCGCTATCCCTCTTTCCGTTTGTTCCAATCCGTCTCTATCCTTCCACCACCCACTACTCGTACACGGGTTCCTCTTTTCTGTACAGGCCCGCGCGTTCTCCACCCATCCGCTCACTTTGCTATGCACATAAAACACATACAAACGCGCGGATACGGATACGGATACGGATAGGGAATACGCGAAAGCTGAACGCGGCGTAAAACGCCACACGCACGTAAAAAGCTAGAATGACGAAGTGTTGGTGGGTGGAAGGGCGGATGGTGGGAACGAAGAGGAACAGCTCGTCGGAGGGAGGAACGGGGCAGTGGGAGAAACGGAGAAAGAACGCGGGAGGGCGAGGAAGAGCGAGAGGAACGACGGATAGCGCTAATAACGCGCTCGTGGCGCAAAAAAAGGAAGAAGTATAATTGCCAGCCCTCGTGGCAGGTATTTTTCAAATAGGACCCCGTCCGTTAATTGGAGGGCAAATTAAAGAGGCGCTGCAGAGGAAAAAAACATCATCCCTGTATGGCGTATCCCCTGGACCCCTCTTACCGTGTCCCACCAACACCGGTATCCGAGAAACGCCTCGTGATTCGTCAGACGATCTGCGCGCTCAATTTTTTTTTTTCTCCGAATGTATCTCTTCCTCTAACGACTCTTTCCCTCTCTTTTCACTTCGGCAACACCCGCGTTTGCTCCCAGTTCAATTGACAGGAATGCACCGAGAAAAATTCGTCGCGAGGTGAGAGGGTGCCTGGACCAACGAAGAAGAGGCCAAGCTTTGCGCGGAAGGGAAAGGAACCGCCATCGATCGCGCGATCAAACAGGTTGATCGAAATGCGAGATCGTCGACGAGAGAGGTTCTTTTTAACTCCGTGGCGCGCACCCGATTCAACTTTTCACGTGTGCACGGTTATTTGTCCCGCGCGCGCAATATCGAATCGCGATCCAACGTTGCACCGCGGCCGTTATATCTGGGGCCGGGCTGATGAAACGTTAGATAAAATTAAATTAATCCCGTCAATTTACCGTCCCCATTATTTCGCGACAATGCGCGACGGTATATTGGCGACGGGCCGACGATACCCGAGTCTCAACACCCGACGATTCTGATTTACGCGGCCACTCGCGCGAGGAGAAGAAAAGTCCTCGCGCAAGAAACGGCTTACGCGAGACCAGAGATCGTCGTCGTTCCGAAGGTAACGCAATCGTAAAGTGAAAAGTTGATTTATCGGCGAGGGGCGACGCGTAAGCGTACGCGAACGAACGGGGGGTGACGGTTGAACGCGATACAAGGTCCATCGTTTCCACGCCGACTGTCTTCCGGCTCCGAATAGGAAAGCGGGAGAGCCAGGCGCGGATACGAGGGGGAGAATCCGATCGACGGACGAATCGGCGACGGATACGAGTTTTTATTCGGTCGATATAAGAGGCACCCTTCCGAGATTACGAAACTGCCCTAACAGCAATATGGGATAACCTACCGGCCAACCGAGCCTCGTCCCGGATCGCCGCTGCGTCGTCCCGAGATACGCTGTCGCTATAGGGACAGGGCTGCCGGCTGGTTTAATAAAAATGTCAAATATAAAGTAGCCGGCGGGGACGGACGTTTAGGAAATAAATAAATGTAAAAGAAGCGCAGAGGCGAGGGGAAAAAACCGTCTCCGTGCCGCGAGGGGGAGTGGGTTACGTGTCCGAAGAAGAGAAAGAAAGAGCGGAGAGAGACGGACACGTGGTTGAAAGGGAACATACTATTCGAGAGGACCAGACGAAATTGTCTGACAAAGTTTAAATAATAGCACCCATTATATGTATTTTAAATATTTCACCCAACTCTGCTCGTTTATCGATTCGATTGCGAAAGCGAACCTAAATATCTCGAGTCGGATGGAACCGAACGGGAATGCACCTGTACCGTGAAATCTGGATGAAACGAGTGGTTGGAGAATTCGAAACGAGGGGGAAACTGCGAGGAGGAGTATCACGCTCGGATACGAGACCCTGAAACGGAACGCACCCTCTTCCTCGTCGAGTCACGTTCCGCATCTTGCCGGGTGTCCTTCGATCCGTGGATGGAGAACGCGTAACGCAGACGACGTAGCCGGAGAGTGTACGCGCGAAACAGGGTAGGGAGCGAGGCGCAGGATAGGGCCGAGTACAGGGCACGACGCCGACGCGCTGCATAACACGAGGCGGCAGACACGACTGCAATTTCGGGGTTTAATAATGATCCCAGCCGACGGCTCAAAGCTGTATCCCGTGTCATTATACTGTGAAGTGGAGAGGCTGCTAATTAGTCATTAGCGTAGGAAAAAGACACCTTCAACGGGCTCGGTAGCAGCTGCAGGACGGACGGCAACCCCATCCGACGACGGACGGTGGTGCACAGGTACGGCAAACTTGAGCAAACAGGGTGTAGCTTCTAGCCTACGTCTAATTGGACCCTAGCGACATAAGTTCTGCTAATTGAGACCAGGCCTGTAACTATCAGCCGCGCGACAAGGGCCTTCGTAAATTCGCCGAGATCGACGTCGACGGTGGCCGTGCGACGCTCGACGCTCGCGCACACACTCTACTCTCAGCGATGACTACGCAAACACGATATGCTTCCCATCGTCTCGCGAAACGTTCAACTTTCGCGCGGGAAGAATCGGTGTCGCGTTATTTCCAACTCTCCCTCTTCGTCAAGGGAAAAGGAAGACCGCTTCGTTTGAAACCACGTTGTTTCGTGTTGTGCGCTACTTCCGGTCAGACGGATCAGATGAAGGGTGAACTTTTTGGCTTGGAAGACTCGCGATTCATTTTTCACCGTTTTTAATGAGACTTCAACGTTTACTCTATTTTGCACTATACGTTCGTACCTTCGAGATGGCCTTCGTTGAACCTAATACTTTTCGTCCGCCTGGACGTGTAACGCTAATTTGCATCGTATCTGCACATATATTTCATGGTCTACAAGTTATTAGATTCGCTCCAGTACGCGCGATACAGTTTGCGACCTATGACTAATTGGAAGTCGGTAACGTAGCTGCAAGTTTCGCTAATTGAGACGACCAGTTTAGTAACTACTAGAGAGCGCACCAAGGGCGTTCTCGGGGAAAGGAAATTTCTCAAGGAGAATTCGAATCAACCGGCGAACCTTAATTTCGCCCACTCTCCTTGCTCTCCCCGGCTCCTCGCCGCCATCCTCAACACCCAACACCACCCGCCCGCACGCGAGATTAACGTTTAATTAAGCATCGGCGCTCAACTACGGCCACGCCGTTGATTTCTCGAGTCATAGTTCCCGCAGATATCAAACGAGATCGCCGTCCTCGATCCGATTTCGTTCGATTAGCGAACGCTAATTGCGGAACTTTAATCCGCGTAATTATAAGCCGCCGAGTAGCGCTGTCGGAAAATTTCGCGAATCACGTTCGAACGAACGAAACGTCTCGCAGTTATCGACGTTCAACATAATCGAGGTAAACGAACTAAACGAAGTAAACGAGGGAGAATAATGCGAAACCGAAGCGAACGATGGAGGACAAGAAACGCAATCACGCGGCTCGTCGAGCGTCCCTTCCGCCCTACGGAAAACTCCTCGAAATTCGAACAACGGTAGGCCGGGAACTAAGAAAACTTGGCTAAACCTGTATCAATTTCTCCTGTATCAATTTTAAACATCATCCCATAGAAGAGTGTCGCGTGCTTCTGAAATCACCCTGTATAAAATTTCAGGTTTGCTCGCCGAGAAGCGAGTTTCACCAGGTTTCCTCGATATCAAGCCACCGTGCAACGGTCGGCGATACGTTCTCGCCAATGAATCTCGAACTGGAAGACGTATAACGTTTCGGAGCGGCCGCATAACGAATCTACGAGGAAAGAAAGAGCGGCGAGTCGTCGGCAGAGGAGGGAAGCAAAGGACGAAGTGTTCGGGGTCGACAGAGAGAAAGGGGAGGCAGAAGGTAGCTAGAGCCAAATTTTAATTTCGTCCCTAACAAGGGAAGGTACGGCGTAGGGTGCTCCTCGGCCCCTTCAGGACCATGGTATAACATCCTACAGAATCATTATATCGCCAATTAGAAGATAGCGGAGCTCGCCGACGCCTAACAAGCTTCCTGGGGAGACAGATCTACTCTCGATCCTGCCGTTATATGCGCAGGCAGCCGTGCCGGTGGCGCTGTCTTCGTAGCGAGCTCGTTATAAAATATTCGTCTCGTTGCGCTCCATCTCTCTTTCGCGCGGTACACACTTTCGTTGTCTTTCCATGCGCGTCAAGATATTTTCGAAGCGACAATTAACCGCCAACTACGCCAATTATCGTCGCCAAAAATAACGCGAAAGTCGCGAAAATATGAGCTACAAATGAGAGCGAGATACTCGCTCGTTGAGTAAAGGAACGTTTCACGAAAAAAATTCGGAATTATTTTCGATCGTAAATCAAACTGGTTTTCGATGCGCTTTTCGTGGAGCCCGCTCCGATCGCTTTTCGAATCCCCGACGCGCATTGTTTACCGTTCCAAGCCGTGTAAAATGTTTCTACCGTAAAACACGCGTCGAATATTCCGTTCACGCAAGGGTGGTGGTCGATTCGATGGCACACGAACGCGTGGTTCGAATATCGCGATCGCCATTATCGCGTTGCGCGACGAAGACACGCGCGTCACGCGCGAAATTCGCATTTGTTAATAAGGCTTCTCCACTGTCAACGGAGAACCATTCGTTTCACGCGGTTCCGGTGAAACGCGAAATTAACTGATCGATTAATTGACCGAGCAAACGAGGAAACGAATCGTTATTTTCCTATAAAGTTTATATCGGTCTCGCGGAAGGATACCCGTATGCTCGTACTCTAAAAAAGTACCACTCGTTCAAAATCGGCAATTGGGAGTGTAAGAATACTTCCACGACCTCGGTGCATGCGCCAATCGACGCGCGGAATGTAATTTAAGAGGATAAAGAGAAATATTTTTGGCGAACCGGGTTGAATCGATCGATAGGAGCGACGTAGGTGTTCGGATCGATGTCGGGTCGGTGACGCGCGTATCGCTCCCCTTTTCCGTTTCGGTGAACCCGCTAATCGGAACGACAAGAATGTTATAAAAGAAAGTTCGCGTACGAGCCGCTTCAAAGTCTTCGCCGAGGTGAAATCGACGCGCAGGGCGGCGGCGCGATACACTTTTCTCGGTAGGCAATATTCATAAATCACCCTTCAGCCCACCCCGGGCATTCTCCTACCCCCTGTTATATACGCTTAGAATAAGCACCCCTTTTCCTGATAGAGGGATGCAGCGCCGGGGTCAACTCCCTTCTCCTACCACGCTCTCCTCCGGCAGAGAAAGGCCGAGCGGGAAAAGGAAGCACGAAAGAACGAGAAAATAGGAAAAAGGAGCGAGTGGGAGTCGGAGAACGAAGGCTACGGGACTGTAGTCGAAGACGGCGTTAGTCCGTGGTACCGTGGTACGGGACTCGCTGAGAGGGGGTGGTCTCAGATTCTATTAAGATCTCGGTAAGTCTTGTTACACGGAGAGGCCACGCCGCAAATCTCGCAATAAAACAGCCACCGGTATAACACCGATTCGAGCTACCGTCTACCGACTAGCGGGGATCCTCGATGGCGGCGACGTCGCCGCCGCCTCCTTGTACGTTGCCAAACACCCCCGACGGGAGGTCCGTTCTTCGCGTGGATACAGCACGTACACGAGCATCGGAAACGGAAGAGTCACGGTTAATCCGGGGAGAAAGCAGCGGCTATCGGTTATCCCACCGTTTCTCCGAACGACTTTAAATCGCTCGCTGTTTGATTTAAACAGCCACGGGGAGAAGAGTGCGACCAACTTCGGTCGATTCTGCGGAAGATACCGCGTCCCCCAACATTACTTAGCGTCCTGGTATCCCGGTGCTTCGTCCTGGCCGACGCAAACCGAACACTCCAACGGACGGATTTTGAGCGCAAGAGAGACCCGCTCGGAGCGGATACCTTGTCCCGTTAGCTGTCACTCGTAGGATTACGCTACGCTGCAGCGAACCGACGAGATTTAGTTTATTATTATTTTTTCTATTATTTCTATCAAGAGCGCGATGAAGTAAAGTTTGCGTAGAATTTTAACGAGGCAAGGTTCGTCCGATCCCGTTCTACCATATTATTACGAACGTATAATCGGGGCAATAGAAACTGAAAAGACAAGTACGAAGATCGATGACGCGAGTAGAACAGGAACTGCGGAACTAAGAACCGCGCTGTATAGAAGATCGAAGGCGAGCCGGAAGAGGAGGGTCGGCCTCCGGGCAAAGGGTCCGAAATCAATCAAAACATTAATTGAAAGAGCCGAGAAGACAACGGCGCCCGGTCGGCTAAGGCGGTAGCTATGGACGGTCTTGATAATCGAAAGATATCCTCCTGGCCAATAGCTGGCACACCCGACGAACGACCAGGCAAGTCGACGAACCAAGTTTCCTCTCCTCGTTCGTTTGTTCGGGACGGTCCAGAAGCGGGGAAGAAAATTCGCGGCACGAAGAGACGGCGACGGCGGCGCGACGCCGATAGCAGCCCCGTGTCCGAGATGGGAGAAGCGGTTAACAATGGAAACAAAGTCTTTTTGGCCCGGTGACACGAAACGAGCCGTCATTGTTCGCGGTTCGAGGCGCGGAAACTCGTACACCGCGAGTCCACGATCGGCGCGTCCGACGCTCGCGCAGCCAGTGTCGGATAAATTGTTTATCCGACCGAGGAGAACTCGATCGTTCGGGTCGGTTGATTCGATTCGAACCGTAATGTACCGCAACCGTTGCGAACCGTGCAGGGACGGTTAACGAACGCGATCCTAATTCGATCGTGGACCGATGTTATTAGCGAAACGCCCGTCACCGCTTTATTAATTAATGAATAGATTTTAGTCCGTGGCAGGTTAATTATTCAACGTTGGTCGGCTTCGGTGCAACTGCAAATGGTTCTTTAACGATCGTGGGAGGGTGCCGGTACTCGCTCGACCTGTTCACGCGGAGATGAACGAGATCCGAACGAAAACTCGGCTACTAAATCTGTATTTATCGTTTCTGGTTTGCTCGACGAACGAAGATGACTTTTTGATTCGATCCCATCTCTGGGTCCGCGAGAGACGGGGGCGCCGATAAAAGCGCGCGAGCCTTCGGACCCCTCGTAACCGCGGGCTTCGCGGGCCAATCGGTCTCGAAATTTTGCATCACATCCGCGGATCGCCTTATCGAGTCGCCCCGCGGACGGAAACGAATTAAAGTTCCAAGTTAATTATATTCGCGTTCGCGTGCAATCGCGGCCCGCCCAGTTCGTGGCGAGCGGAGGGCGGCACGCTAAAAATTAGACCGGCAAGCCCACCCTCTCGCGCTCTCGTCTATCCAGCCACGAGGAGAATTCGTGGTTCTCGCGTAACTGTGAAACGTGCGTCGGGGCACCTTAAAAAATCTTTTAAATGGAATATTGGGGCCGACGCCCAGAAGGACGCGGCATCGCCACCTGGCGGAGTGCCCAAAGACCCGCGGGAAGCTTCAATCGCCGTAAAAGCAACGCTTCTGGATGGATACAGGCGGAAGGGTGAAGGGCGCGGGGTCAGAAGTTAAGTTAGAAGCTCGCGCGGGTGGATCGCGTGGACGCGACGAGGATGGAGAGAAACTGGCAACGTGCGAGAGAGACGTACAGAGGGAGAGAAGACGGGAGAAAAGGACAGCGAACGCGATGGTCAGTCCCGGAGATACACGTTCGACCGATGCAGCCGACTTAAGAGGATTACATTTGATATTTCGATCGGGCAAAGTGGCTTTTTATTGGACATTCGGCTCTCGGAATTATCGCTGACGCGTGTCGAAAGACGTTACGCGTAGCCGGTATTATTAAATTATATCGCTACCGCGGTACCCTATAATTTCCTGACCATTGCCGACAGATACCTAATGGAAGCGTATCATCCTGTCACGAAACCAGCGAGACTCGACGCTGTGCCGATGCTTCGCAGATATTCGAAATTCGTGTACAGTGACGGGTTCGTAGGGCGCTCCTATATCTTTCGCCTTTATGACGTTACGCTTACTATGGAAAATTCGTTCAAATTGATCTAATTGTAGATAAAAAGGAGATAGTTACCAAATAAATCAATTGTTCAAAATTCGTCAATTATTAAATTTTTAGCGTGTCCAAACACAGTCCTCCTCGTGCTTTTAGTATCGCCCATTCGAGCTCGTCTACAGCCTGGTATTGGCGCTAAATCGTGTAAACACGCATTGGTAGGACGTCCCAGAGGTTTTCTACCGGATTCAAGTCCAGTTCCAATCCAGTTTACCGTCTCCATCGGTGTGAAACCACTCGCAAATGCAGACTTTTTTGTGGACGATGGCACTATTCCGTTGAAAGCTACTGGCTCGCAGACGCCCGGATTAAATTGTTTAGACACAAGTTTTTAAATCCGACACGCCCGAAGAATGCGCGGAAACGATCGATTTAAACGCGGATCGATCCATTAGGAAGGAAATGCGACGATGTGGGAAGACGGTTGCGACGAATCCCGTTCGCTTCGAAATTGCAGCCGTAAACGTTGCAACAGCATCGGTGGCACGACACGACGCGAGGCGTCACGGTCGTACTTCTGCTTTTAGCCGTAGCTAATTAGCCGCACCAATTTGTCGGTGTAAAATAAACGTTTGCCGCTCTCGACCGTCTCCCTCGCTCCAGTTTTCTCAATTTATTTGCGAACTGCGAGCGGTGCACGGAGCACACCTCCACGCGCGCCCGATCGTCTGCCCGTGCACCAACCAAAAGCCCCCCTTTCTCCCTCTCCTGTTACTCCAACTTCAAACGAAATAATGAAGTCACTCCGTTCGAGCGGATGACTAACGAGATCGCTGCTACTAAAACTGGGGCCAATTATTGAAATTCAAACGACCGGATGCTCTTGCGCCACTGTCCTGGTGGGACGGGAGGCGGACATTCGTCGATATTCGTTAGAATCGAGTCGTAATCGATGTCACGAGGGAAAAGGATGGATGAATATCCTGCAGACTAAGACGGGCACGCCGTTTGATATGACAGTCGGCGGACATAATCGAGGAACCAAATATTCTTGCAACGATATAGAACTTATTCCTATATTTATCCCTGGTGCTCTTACAGAAAAGTGGTGTTAGCAAACGAAGAGATTAATACACGAAACAATTATACCCTTAGCGAGTTATCGAGCAACACAGTCTCACCCGAACAATCGACGAGCGTGGACTCCTGGATACTACGAACGGTACTTCCGTAAATTAAATTCTGCCGAGTGCTTGCCTCGAAGGGATGAGAATTCTGTCGCCGTTATCAGAGCCAAATAAAGCGAACGAACAGGGTTTCGTTGAGAGTAACCATTTGTGCGATAAATAAAAACACCTGAAGCTGCGGAGGCAGTCGACGAAAGTAACCTAGTAATGCGAAAATTAGCGAAACAACGTGGCAGCATTTTACAGGATGCAGATTAAGTTCACTTCTAAGGAATCCCTATCGCTAACGGCAACCATACGATCGCGTCGCCCGAGTGCCACCGGTAACGAGGACACAGTCTGTATCGGTGACTAGATGTATCCATGGAACTCTCCAATCACACCATGGAAAACCGTACGATGATCGTTGGTCAACGTAGAAAGCACGGGGAATTTTATAAATTTTATGCTAAATTGAACGTGTGATTGCATTCGCTGCGAAACGTGCAAGCAAATTGATGAAATTTCAATTACGCGTCACATTACGGACTCTTTCCTCGTTATCCGCCTACGTCTCTCGCAGTTACGCTCCAATTAATCTAACGATCTTCACCGTTCGAGAAGAGCATTACAGGTTTTAACCGCGAGCGTGCCATCCCGATCAACGGGAACTAATCTACCAAGCGTTACGCTAATACTCGCATTTTAAATCGGGAAAATCGTGACATATCGGATAATTAAAAAAATTGCATCGGATTTACCTGTCAACCTTCCAAGTCCGAGCCAACTCCTCCGTGGATTCCCTCCGTCACGTGACACTACACCAGCCGCGTAAAACAACGTTCACCGTATGACGTTTCGGTTAAGTTTCCCATCGGAACGAAAAATTCATTCCCCCAACAGAGTTTAATCGAAGACGTCGCAACTGACCGGCGAGTGTTTACGTCGAACGGTATGACATTCCGCGTCTTGATCACCGCGAACGAGAAACGGAGTACCGGACGAGAAACTCACGAAACCGCCAGACCAGCGGCTGGTTGTAAACTGCCGAGTACCGCGTGCGACCACGGCACGCCACCGAGAATGATAAATCCCCACTACCCTCGCCACTCACCCCTCCGAAATCCCCGCTCCGAATCCCGCGATCCCACCACTGCGGGTATCATTGCCCCTGCCGCGGCTGTTCGAGGTTTCCCCCTCCGAACGCCCGCACTCGATCGTCAACGCACCCGTATCCAAACCCGAGGAACTCGCGCGGTCAGAAACCCGTATTTGCGCCAGCCATCGAACCCGCACTCGCTGCCCCACTCGACTCTTCGTTCACGCTGCCGCACGGTTTAACTGCTACTCGAGCGGAATTCTCCGCGATGCGGAGTGGCGCGGCGTTCACGCTCGGGTCCGATTAAGACGGCACACGATTAATCGCTCGAAAGCGCGGCTAGCGGTGGCCGGCCAGCGTTCCATCGATCCAAGCACCGCTGCCACTCACGGGGAACAGGGGTGCGAGAGCGACGCGGATGTAGGTAGATCCGATAAAGGGGGATCATTCTACGGTCGATTCCAAGAGGTCTCTCCGATGCTTCGGCATTTGACTTATATAAGTTAATTAAAGGCGAGAATTACAATGACGATCAAGGGGGTGGTCGGAACGGCGAAGGACAGACGCAATGAAAACGTTACTTCGATGTCCGGTTTACTAACCATACGGGCATCGATCGCAGGAACGACAAAAGTGTCTCCAATTACCGCCCTTTCGCGGATAAATTGCTAAAGGGATTGTTCGCGTCGAACGAAAGTGTGCGCTTCTGCACACGCGGGAGAAACGGAGTAAGCGGACAGGAGGCGAACGAAGCTAAAGGGCGAGAGAGAAGGGGAAACGGAGGTTGAGGGAACAACGCGATGGATCGCAACCCGAGTCCAGACATAGCGACGGAGGATTAACCACCGAAGCGGCGTGCTCTCATCGTGGAAATCCACCCCTAATGTCGCCCCTACGAACGTTCCTCGACGCGAGGAGAACGCAGGGATGGCATCCCTACTATATGTCTGATTCTCCTGGCGGGAGACGCGTCTACCACCCCTACGAAGCCACACCTCCCATTACAAAAATTACACTGGCCGCTGATTTAGTGTTCTGCGCCGGTTCTTCGAGGGGGTGGTCGCGGAGCGAAAGAGGAACAGGCTTCGGGAGCTACCGTGGCGCGCGAGGGTTCCTCGCAAAGTAGGGTGGGGACGTAAGTAATGAAAGGGTTGCCGCCGTCGGCTTCGAGAATCACGGAATCATTCGGCAGATTAAATTAGAAAGGCTACGACCTTTTTTCCACTCCCGTACTATCCACACCTATGCGCTGCCCAACGAAATGGATTAGGCCATGTTTACTGCCGCCATCGGCGATGGTCTCTTTTAATTACCGGCTGATTTATGACCGGCCACTGATTAAATCAGTAAAAAGAGTGGATTACTCCGACAAAATGACGTTCCCGTGAACTTATTTAGTTCGCTGTTACGCTTTCTTCGTTCGCCGTCTCTGTCGTCCTCGACCTCGGTCGTCGACGCGACTAAATTTAACGTCCGCCAAGTTTCCGGTTCGCGGAGAGCGTGTACGATCTGTTTTTCGAATCGAGATTTCGACGCATCGGTTCACAGTCCGCCTCCATTCTTTTTCCGTCCACCCGCGCGCCCTAACCCTCCATTTTCCGCGAGCGAAATGAAATTGGGGCGATTGCCAGGTTTCCTCTGCAATCGGGAAACGAAACCGACCATGTTGAATTTAATTTCGTAGAAGTGTTGCGGGAGGTCTGTCGGGGCTTCTGGCTCGCGGCGACCAACAACATACTCGACACGCCGGGCCGTTGCTATTCCCCGCTCGAAAGCTACCTTGCGTAAAGCGCGTAAAACACGAGCGAATGAAACATTCTCACCTCGAAGTCGTTTACAAAATTAATTTTTTCTACGTCCATCGCGAACGTTGCCGAGCTTCGGTTCTTCGAAGGTCCTGTGCTCGCGACAATTCGAAATTGTAGCTAGGAACGGGCAAACGAACGAAAGATCGGTGGAAACGGAGGAAGGGCGATGTACAGAGAAAACTAGAAAAGCGAACCGACAAGAGAGAGGAAGAGAGAACTGTAGGGATAGAGAAAACAGAGCGAGAGCGGGGAAGATAGGGAGGGTACTAATCGCTTCTAGGGACTTTAATGGAGGTTTTCTGTACGCCGTCTACTTTGTCCACGACTTATACTACTTCGAACCGGTTGGAAGTAGAGTATTTGGAAGAAAAAGCAGCCGGAGAGTAGCGTTACGTGTATTAAGCTAAACGGCACTCGGGGTCGGTCGGTCGCGAGCTCCTGTCTCCCGAAGAAACGTGTCCCGTGTCGATGCCGAAATAAATTCCACGGTTGCCACCGGCTTGGTTTCGTCGCAGCCATGCGAACTTGGTCCCCGAGCGGATTTATTTAGGGTTCATTAATTAAGAGCTCGCACGGCTTCAACTTCTAAATTCGATCGAACTTTTCTTCGATAAAACCTAAATTCGCCGCAGTCACGCGATACACCATTCGTTCTCCGCGATTCTCGGCGTGTACGTCGAAACGAATACATAATTTGCCGACGGCCACCCCCAATTTTCGTTCGACGAGCCTAAACTGATTTATCGAGTAGCTGTCAAAGTATAACAGTTTGTTGCTTCTTATCGCTACGTCGCGTAAACGTTGAGGTGGGATAATCGTCGTGGACGCAGCTAGAAAAATGCCGCAGCCCGGTATGCACCAGAGAATCGAATCGTTTCGCGTTTCAATCTCCCGTCAGCCACGGGAAGCGTATTCACAAAAAGTTGATGGTCAAGTTTCCCGGTAATACCAACGTGTCCCCGGATATAGATGTCCGTAGAAGGCTCTACGATGAGCGAACGGGCAGAACTCGCGCGGACGGACGTCTCGAGTCTGTTTTCCGAGTCCCCTTGGACTTCTCCGAGAACAAATTTTTTGGAATAGCGGAATATCCTGCTTACGAACATGCAAAAAGTCTCTACCACGATTCGAAACAGCGAGAATTCCGTTATTTTTCCTTACGCGAGCGGGCTTTGCAGTCCGTCTCGATCAAGAGCGTCCTCCTGTTTCGGTTTCAGACGACCAATCGGGTCAAAGCCCGCGCGTGTTCACGCTCGCCGCGCAGTTTGGTGGATTTATTATGCATGAACCTGATGTATCGGACATCGGTCGGGCGGTTACTCGGGGCGCGCGCGTGTTGGTACCGATCGTGTGGCGCTGGCCATCCAGGGAGCTAGACGTTACTCTCGAGAGTGGACCGAGAAAGGACGACTGCGAAGGACGAGAAGAAAGATGGTGCGATTCGGTGGGAGCAGATGCGAGTAGTTCTGACAAACGGTCCTCCTCCGACTCGCTTTTCGCGGGCCGCTTTTCTCGCTCTCTCCTTTCCCCGTTGCGAGGCAACTTCTATCCGTCTACCTCAACGATCCAGTCCCCCACGACACGCGAATGGCTACGCACGCGATACGCGATCGGTGATGTATTTTCGTTCGCGCTGCTCCCCTTAATTATTCGTTAATTACTCCCAAAGGTCTTGTTCCCGTGTTTCGAAGAGAAACGTTTCGCTCCGAACTGTTTCCCCGGGTCCTCGATGTCATTAACAGTCCGGACGTATTTTTCATCGGAAACCTATCGACGCACCCTTAAAAATTCCAGCTCGTTTACATCCCGGCGGAAAAATATTTGTACACCAAGCGGTCCGCGGAGAACGCGGGCCCGTAGCTCTGCCAGGCATCAACGTTATCCCCCGCACGCGCGACCCTGTTTTGTTGTTCGAACGCGTAGATATCGCATCGTTGACCCGTCAAATATTTTTCCAAGCGTGTATTCGAAAAACAACTACGCAGTTTACGCCTACCGGGTCGAACGGCGGGACTAGGACGGAGAGACGAGCCGGTGGTCTTCGCGTCGACGACGACGAACGGCGCTGCCGAGAGTTACGGATTTTGGAAGAACGCAGCCCGATGGCATCGATGCTCGCGTGGCACAGATACCGAGAGCTTTTCTGGAAGAGCAGGGGTCCATTAGCCGACTCGCCTGTCTTCCGAGTCCATTACAAGATGAGCCACCAACCCCCCGAGCGTCCTACCCTCCGCTTTCAACTTACTCAACGATACGGTGCTCAACGTAGATACGTTTCTTCGTCCTTCTCGTGTCCTCCTCTCTTCCTCGCCTCCGCTATCCCTCTCCCCAGTCGTTTGGTTCAGGGTTTCTCCTACCTTTGATATATCCTCCCCCACCCCCCCCCCCCCCACCGCTTACTTAACTTCTCAATCCTTCTTGTCCAGCCTCTTAATCCCTTTTCGCGCAAACAGATTGCAACGTAAAAGGTATCGAGCGTTATTTCATAGCGCCATACGATTACCGACCTCTTTTTCGCCACTCCTAAATAAACAGGGTTAGAGGGACGAAAACGACGCCTCGAAGGGTTGTCTACTTAGACCGGACGACGATTCTTCAACTGTACGTAATCGATAACTTTACTCGTACGAGCTTGCTCGTACTAAAAGACTCTGAAATATCGTTCGTGTTTGAGGTATTTACACATCCGGTATCGCTAGAAAAAATCCCGAATATCAGCATTCTTCTCGAGCCGAAAGGTTCCCCCTTGAAAGAAGAACCGCAACTTGTAGAGTCCCCCAAATGTCATGGCACGACGGTGCTTCGAGTTTCAACGCGTAAGTGCCACCGTGGTTAATCGCATTTTTTAAATAAAAGGCAGCGGAGGGGCGCCCTAAATCGTCGCTCGTCCAAAGACAGATCAGAGGATTACGCTCGAACGGTGCGCGTACGTACGTGGGAATGTCTCGGGTGAAAACGAGACGCGTAAAGGCGGCGGTCTCGTCCTATCCCTTTTCACGCATTATTCGCCATAAAGTATGTACAAAAGAAGTAGAGTCGGACGAGCCGGATCGTGCCACATCGTCCGTAGGTACTTATACCGAGCACCACGGTTGCTGCGACGTTCCTTGATTTATTCACCCTCTGAATTTTTTACCGTGCCAACCTTTACCGGGCCTCTGCGGACTTTGCTGCCCCAAACGAACACGTATATCCTTCCAGTTGCTTCGGACACGATGTATTACCGAGCTGCTCTGGCTGGATCTCTCGCTCTCTTTTCCGAGCCAGCTTTTTCGGTCTCGTGAAGTCTCCTCGGACACGATCGGCTTCCAGCACACTCAGGATAATTGAACCTGCATGTACCTACGTCTCTTGAAAGATTGACGAATATCGTCGGGTAACGACCTACCGATGCATAACGAGGATACGAAACTACCTCGGACTCGCGACTCTTGCCGTGGGAGGAAAAAGAAAAATTGGCGGGAATCGAGTATTCGAAGCCAAAGATCGTGGCGGTTCTCGCGATACTGATACATTTGCAAGACGAAACGGGATCGATTCATCGACGCACCCCGGACAGGCATTCCGGGCACAGTCGTGCGAGCGAAAAGGCACGAGCTGTCTATCAAGACGGTAGCGCGACGTCGGTGCTTGCGAGCAATAATTTCAAAAAATGCAATAATAGTGCGCGCGACTGAGGCCGTAATGGATAAATTGCTGAGAGCCCGTCCGTACACACCGATAATGCGAACAGGCAGACAGGCAGCCAGGCAGGCAGGCATGTGGGGTGGATGGATATTGCTTAGCGGAGACTGGAGAAACCCCTCTTTCCTATATTATTCTCCCCATCCCCTGTATATTTCGTTCAGCGAGTGCGCCGAGTAACGCGCAAACGTTCAAGGAGCCGACAGAAAAGAAATTAGTTTTAAAGCGGTTACCGTGAATAATTTTCGATAAGCCCCGTGAAACCTTCTCCGCTAGATGCACCTCGAATCAACCACCGAGGGATGAATCACCAGGGGTTGGGGATCGAGTATCTGTTTTCGAATAAAACGCGTTACGCTTCGCGTACCTGTGCTCCAGATGTCAAGGCAGGAGACGAAGAAGCATTTTTCTGCTCTCTCGCGTTCGAGTTATTATTATTTTTATTTTACCCGTACCAACTCGTTCTTATGCGACGTAACTTGGAGTTAAATATTAATGGATCGTCTACTCGAATTTGTTCCATTCGGCCACGTTAAAATACGTTCGTAGCCATCGATACCGGAACCAGGTAACTCGGCGCGACAGCGGTATAAGCGAGATACCCACCCGCGCCATCCATCGACGATAATTGCCTTATTGACATTAATAAAACGAGCCAGATACCGTCGAGTACGTTATCGAGGTGTATGCACGCGTGGACACGCATACACGCGGGAGAGTGCGTAGACATTTAAGGGGGAACAGCTAGGCGCAGCTGCGACGCGATCGGAAGAAGCGTGTGAGAAGATGCAAACGCTTGCGTGTTTCTTAGCAATAACTATCGATAAGATTATGTACTTTGTATGGAGGATTTTGGTCCAATCAACGTCGCGTTTGAATATTTCGTCCGCAGTCTCCTCCTTAGACGATGCCAGGCTGTTTCAAAACAGAATCGAAAAGAGAACGCGCGCGACATCGAACACATGGTAATCGATAAATATTTTCGATCGATGCGTATCGACGGTATCGTTACCTCTAGCAATGGGAGACAAAATTATTCGCGGGAACGCACCGTGACAAGGGAATACTTTGTCCGCGACAAGACACCCCGACGCAACGTTCTTAATACATAACCGCGCCGCCACCGCCGCCATCAGCGTCACTGCCGTCGCTATGGACGAAGTAATACGGATAAAAGCATAGAATCATAAATAATCCATCGCGCAACGGAACATTACCTTCGCGATGCTCCGCGAGCTCGATCCGCGTGGCATTCTATAGCGCGAAAACTTGGAAGATCGAAACACGTAGCGCGCGGTTTCGAATGGAAACCGAGAGAGGGTCGAGTCCGGGGGCGGAGAGACGAATCTCGGCGTATTTACATCGCGGCTTACCCGCGATTATTTTTGCTTCCGAAAGTTCGCCACCGTCTCGAGTATAAGCTAGAGGCGGATAATAAAAGCCCGTAGGAAGAGGCAGCCCGTCCGAGAGTGGAAGAACCGAAGGGTCTGAAACGCCGACGAAGAGAAGAGACGCGGCGTCGGGGCGGAGAGGAGGAAGGGAGCAGCGATATTTCACGGGTTTCGCGTGCGGGCGAACTTTAATAATATTCGTTCCATCAGGTATGGCCGGCCTCATATTAAGTCGGTCCGCGGTGGACGAGGCGCTGGAGGGGGGGCGGCAGGATGTGACGAGAGGGCAACGGGAGAGAGGAGCGAACGGAAGAAAGGCGAGGAGAGAGGATCGTACAGAGGGCTCGTCGTGGGGCGCGGGTGAAGGCGGTGGTAGCGGTGCCGGGGAGCACAGAATGAGGCGTGTAATAAAGTGAGTTTTTAATTTCCACCGGTGCCGGTGCCGGTGGTTGGCCCCACGGGTAGGGGTAGAAGGCACGGGGCTTGCCCCCATGCCCGTGCCCCGGCCTCGTGGCCTGTCGGCTAGTATTACTAGATAAATCACCCAACAGGCAATAACCTCCCGCCTGCCCGTCCGTTCTTCCTTGCGAACCACCTCTGCCCCCTGGTCCTCTGCCGCCGACAGCACCGATACGCGCCCGCTCGTCGCTACGCTCCGGAAAGAAGCCTCTGCGAGTCGAACCACCGATTTTACATGCTCGGCCGAGTCAAACTCGTGTAACCATCAACAGGATATCGTCGCTATTTCTCGCTTCGTCGCGCTCGTTTCGGAAGGAAACACGTTTCCTCTTTCCCGCGAATCTGTACTCTACTACTGTCTCGGACAAGGACGATCGGTTCGTCGCCGCGTTTGGACACAGGAGCGTTTATCCTTTTTTTTTTTAAATTCCAAAAAATCGTCAGCTTCTAGACCTCTCCAGCTGTACCCACTCCTGTATTTGACTTTGTGTCCGAAGCCTCGATAACGTTCCTACAACGATCCACTTGCTTCGAAAACGGGGTCGAAAGGCTCTCCGCAACGACGGTGCTTTATCCTCGATCCGTTCAGTTTATCTGCGAGAACTATTTTTCGAACGGGACGATCGCCGTCCAAACACGTGGTGAAATCCAAAAACCAATATTTGAAAACCGTGACGCGCACACGGACGGACAGAGGAAGCGATCTTCCCGTCGAACAACACCAGCATGGGGATCGTAAAATTTGGCCGACGCGACGCGTCCCGTGCCGTTCTCTCGGCTCCTCCCAGATAACCTGAGAAAATATAACAAGTCCCCTGGGGGAAACGGCCGGGTCGACGCTCTTAAGTCCGTCCTGCCAACAAATTAATGTCCTCGGATTACAGAAACGGGCCGTTGGGAGAGATTTTCGTCGGAGACCGACGGATACGTTTTTAAAATTTACTTTAATCCTGGCCGTTCTCCGTCTGCGAGACGCGTCGGATAATATACGCGCACGGCGCCGAGAAACGTGGACATTCTTCGCCTCGTCAATTTTGGGAAAAACGTGAATCTTCTACAAATAAATTTTCGTAGCTCTCCTAAAAGTACACGCGCTCTTAACACGCATAAATATACGCTTCGCGAGCGAGCGGGAGTGCGGAAAGACTTGGAAAAGAGTGACGGGGGGGAAAAGAGCAACGGGGAGAGCTATGAAAACAGGCAGATTAGCGGCTTTAATGCGGCACTTCCTGCCTGCGAGCCACAGCCGAGGGGACCAGGCCTGGCAACTTGACTCTGAACTTGCTCAGAAGCCGGGAACACATCTGGAACGTTTCTTCCGCCGTACCTTCTTCGTCGTCTCACGATACGGTTTCACTCTCCTTCCTTCATTCTCTCAGGATGATCTCGTCTCGTCACTCCCTCGCTCCGCAGCAGCTTTTTTTCGTTCCTCGCTCGCCCTTTCTCCATAATCGGTACAACGTGAGTGCTCTCGAGTAATAGGCAAAAAGTGAGAAATTACGTTCGTTTGGTCTGCTATATTGCTAGACTTGGTCGGGGACGTTCGCCGGATTCGAGATCGGCGAAGGGTAACGGAGTTCTTTTGCCTCGTGATAATTAACCTCGACGAGGTCTCTGCGCGATCGGCTGCGCGATCATAGATCGGAACTAAGCGATCTCGAGAGATCGAATGTAAAATAGCCGGCGGTTATTTATTCGGTATTATCAAAAATTACCCTTGGCGTCGATACGATTCGTCGAGCAGAAGGGAAACACGCTACCCTATGCGCGTAGGCGAACGGGGGTTTGCGTTTGACCGGTGCACGAATTTAATTCGGCGGAGGGCTGATCGAACCGACGCGACGCAACGTGGAGGGCGAATGGGCGAAAGAAAGGAGGAAAGAAAGGCGTCCAATTTTCGGGATATTTTCACCCGAATCCCAGTAGCCGACAATCGTTCATTAACAGATTTTTTCTCGCGACACCAGGTTAAATTGTACGGAGTCCGTGGCTCGTTCGGGTTGTCGAGGTTCGTCGCAGGGGGTGGGTATTGCTCGCGTTCGCGTTCGCATTTAAATAAAAAGCGACGGTGGCCCGGAGCGGTGATATGTCTGTCGTGCTCGCAGTGTGCAGTGCGCCTATGTACCCGGGGCGATAGGTGGCTCTGAGCGTGGCGAGGGATTTCAGGGGCTCGAGGGGTGTCGAGGGGTCAAATGGCGGGCAGAATGCGCGGTGATTGCTGGAGGGCCGCATAATTGCACCCTTTGTGGTGCAATCAGCGGCGCAACTTGGCCGGCGCCTACGTCTATCGGCCCTCGTTCGCTCTCTCTCTCTCTCTCTCCCTTCAACCCCGTTGCTCCCTCGTTTCATCTTTCTTCTCATCGGCCCCTCTTCACGTCCGTCTCTTTCGATCGTCGTTCTTTCCCTATCGGCGTCTCCCCGTCCCGCTTTAACCACCGTCGACGCACTAGCACCCCAATCGTCCCTTAAATTCCCGTCGAGTTACTTATATCGTTAAGTCCGCCTATTGCCGAACGAAGATGGAGTTTTCCACCGACGCGGCGCGTCGTTTCGGTGGTATCGGAATTCGACGCCGCCTCGATCAGGGCCGAGGGAGCCGGGCGAATATTAACGACGCATTTGTGCCGTAAATTGACGCGCGATGAAATTACGGTTATTCTTTTGAACGGCGAAGGCGTTGGTCTCGTCGCGAGGACGCTGCGTTCGTTTCGTTCCTGCGGTGCGGCTGCGATGTGGACCAAGAAAGAAGATACGAAGGGGAGAACGAACAATTAAGCAGGAACGACATCCGTGACGACGGGATCTCGTCGGTCAAAACATCTTGCCAGCCAGGCACATGGTGGCCACGGTTGCCCGCATATGCGTACCGTTCGCGTGTATCCCCTGAGTATTCACAGGAATGTTTATCTTTTCTTCGAGGCTCTCGTGTATTAATTCGGTGGGGCCGGCCTGTACAAAGATTAGAGGAAACCGCAGCTGGTCCCCTTCTGCGGCTTTTTTTTTTCATTCTTCCCTTTCTCGTCGGTGTTCTTCTTCGTCCGCGTTGTCCATAATGCTCTCGTACACGCTAGCCGCGGGCGAGCGCGTTCCATCTGCCTCGCGAACGAATTCAAATTCGTAATGCGCGTTACGGAGGGAGCGCGAGAGATAGACGGAGGGCTCGAATTTATATATTTTAGAGGAGTCCGGAGGATATGTCGCCATCGACGGAGCAGAAAGTGTCTTAGCGCGGTAGCCGATGCTTCGTCCTCCTCGTGGACTTGGCGCCAATGCGATGGACACGGAGAATGGATCCACGTGATTGAGAATCACTGGAGCTTTAAGCTGGCGACACGACGATGCCATTACCGCGTCGACCTTCCCCCGCCACATCCCCGCCCTGCACTCCCTTCACCCCCGCGAACCCGCTCTCTCGTTTCATCTCTCGCTCGTCGTACTCCTCCAACCCCTGCTCTCGCTCTCTCGCACCCTCTCTCCCGCCCCGTCCTGTCTCTCTTACTCTCTCACGGATTGATACGACCAGGGTCTTCCTCCGCGTCTCTCCCTTTGTCTGTGCACCCCGAGTCTTGAATTATACAGACAGCGCCACTTAAAATAATACGGCCGGTATAAACTGTGCATCAACGCTAAAAGCTGTCATTTTCTGTAAGCCAGAATTATGGAGATTCCATGGTGGTGCCGTTGCCGTGCACCGCGCGCCACCAATACGTTCCCGTCGTTACGTCGCGGAGAAGACGTCGCTGGAAAAGGTAAAAGAACCCGCGCGAAAAGTAAATGTGACCGCGCTCGCGAGAGGCAGAGGGTTTCATTAATTCGGCGCCGTAAACTATTATTCGGCTCCGATAATTAAAAGCGACGCGAGCGAATGGTTCCTCGCGAAGAAACACGGAAGGGATGAGCCGAAGGTGTACCGTACCCCTCGACAAAAGAGCAACCTTATTATCCTGTCGGAAGACAGAGCCCTAGACCTGTAAATAACGATGACACTGCTACGCGCCGAGCAAAGAACGTATCGTTATTCGTTATCGAAAGCATTCGCGAAAACTATGTCATCGATTTTTTAACGGAATCGCACGGAAAGCGAGAAGCTTCGCGACAGACTCGAGGTTGAGAATTCTTTAATCTCGGATTATATTAATTACATGGTACTCGCGGAGGACATTTATCGCGGTGGATACAAACTTCAATTACGCTCGCCATATAAGAGACGGAGAGGCGCTCTCCAGGGAGAGTCGGAGAAGTTCATAGACAAGCGCGGATGGAAATAAAGACGGAGGGGCTCGTTATCCGCGGCGGTCTCGTTACTTTTAAATAAACTGTTGCCCGCGGATAAAGAATAATCCATCGCGGTCCAGCTGTCAGAGACAGATTTTAAAAGTCGCGCCGTAATGGGGTCTCATTATAACCATTGCTCGTAACTACTAACAGCAAAGCTACGTCACGCGAGTAGCTGGACTCTGGAGAAAGAGAGACGAGGAGTAGAGGGAGCCGTGAAAGGAGAAGTACGAAAGTGAAACGAAGAGAAAAATTAAATTGATTGCTCAACCTGTTTGCTCGTTATAGCGGTTACGTTTGCGACGTCGATGCGTAGGCGACGAACGAAAGGAACTTAAAACGCGGGTACGTCGATTTATCGATACGCGACGATTCCAGAAGTATTCACCTTACCATCCCCGGTAAGAATTTTCGGATTACTTCGCCGCGATCAAAAGTTTTACGATTTTTATATGAAAAACACCGTTTGTGCCCTTAATGCGGCGCGGCGTTCGCGAACGGCCGAGGCGACGAGGTTGAGTTAAGGCTGCGATGCGGGGGAGGTCCGCTTAATTAGAATCTTCGTTAACTGGTCACGTAAGCCCCTCTTGAGACTCGTAGGTGAAAACGTAAGAACTATTTTCATTAAAGTTGCTGGACTCGCGGTGAAAAGTCGTTTCGCTTTTGTGCGCGAGTGGCGAGTAGCTGTGCGTAAAGAGATTAAATCGAGAAACACGGAGAAACGCCGGCCAGCCGACCTGGGGCTCGTTTCGTTATTAATTTACTTTTATTAATTCCGCTTGGGATACGCAAACGACCCAACGTATTCGATGGCTACACCTGGATCCATCGATCGAGTTCGCGGTTCTTTTTGCAAGCGTCTAACCGTGAGATTATCTCAAAGACACTGTTACCGTGAGATGACCGTTGACTCCATTACAGGGATTTATGATATATTTCGTAGAAGGCGGTGCAATTGTTTCCTCGCATCCCATTCTTATTCACCAGTTGCGATGCAGGAGGAAGGAGCACATGAATTGTTGCGAACCACGTGGCGCGTGTGAACGCAATCCCTGCATCGAGAGACTTGCGAATCCTTTGCATAAGGACCAGGTGCATCGAGGCAGATAGCCGTGCACTTCTAACCGTAGCGTAAACTGTAAGGTACACGCAGAACGTGTACGGAAGCAACACACGTAACGCGAACCATGACCTCGGAAGTGCGAGGTCCGCGAGGGCTGATGCGAAAGGGGAAAGGGCGAAGGACATAAATGGCATGTGATATAAAGGACGCGGTAATGCGATATCGATACACGGGCGACTATATACTTGGGAACAGACGAAAACGACCAAGTCTCGTCTAGGAGGCGCACGCGTAATCAACGATTTCCGCGATAGAAAGAATATACCTGACACGTGAAAGGAACCATTCATACGGAAGCAGATATTCTTCGTCATAATTGGTGTTTCTTTATGCACCGCGGCAGAGGCTCTTTCCAAGTTTCCGAGAATGTCGCGAAGGACACGGTTTTCCAAGCGCGCTGTAGCCGAGTCGTTTCAACGAGCTGTGTCGTAGGAGTAGCGGATGGATAGACGCAGAATGGAGAACTGGCAGGAGAGTGCAGTCACTGATTTAACGCGGGACAATTGAATCCAATTACAACCGCCGCAGCAGCCAGTGGATCTCAATCGGGGCCGTAACGCAGCTCGTTTCTTCTGTTCGTGGACACGGCGGCGCGTCCACCGTTGCGACTGAATCGAACATTTCCTTTTTTTCGCGCGGAAGACGCGGGCCTCGTCTTCTCATTTCACATAGAATGGATCTTTAACGCACAGTTTTATGGATGGTTGTACCGAGGACAACGAACCCGCGAAGACGTTCAAACGCGGCCAATGTTCGAGCGCGACGCGAATTTACTCGTTTCTCATCCCGTTGTGGATGTCGCATCTCGTTAACGTCAACTTCCCAATGACGTTACCGAAAGTTCGCGGCGAGGAAGTTAAAACTAATTTACAGCAAGCCAGAAATCCGTTTTCATCCCGTTAACTCTATTTCGTGATTACGCCTGGACTGCTCGTAGGTTCCCAATCTCTAAGCTCTTAAGCTCGTTCGTTGGTTACTCGAATTTCTTTCGACGGGCAACGCGTACGCGAACGCGAGGGAAGACGCTCGCGAGAACGTAATCGGTCCGTCGCGAAGCTACTCGCCGAAACGTTTTCGCGCTCTAGGACGCCGAGCGGTACTTAGAAACGTCGATACGGTTTACTCGTGTCGTAAACGGCGAAACGGCCGGCCGTAATCGAAATTGCCACGCAATGCGAACCTCGAATGCAACAGCCGAGGGAGGATAACGCGGTATAACGCCACGCAACGTAATCTGTCTGTCTCAGACTAGATGGCGTGCTTCAGTGGCTGCTCTGCCGGCCGCCCCTGGCTGTTCATTAGGGGCCGCATTGTCCGCTAACTAAGTACAGTCACCCCTTCCCACAACCCTCGAACCAACCTACTGATCCCCGAGCCCCCTCGAGTTCCACAAATCCCTTCTACAGCCCCGCGCTCCATTCGACGTCGTTCTCCTTTCACGCTGCCACCACCGATACCCCTACGATCGTCTTCCTCTTCTTTCCATCCCCTGCTCCGTTGCTGTTCGCCTCTTGACTCGAGTTTCTTAGGGGGTTACACCACTTTAGCATTTTATATAGAATCTATTCTCAGTCGTTTATTTTCTAAAAATTCCGAAAGTTACTTTTTTTCCAGCATCTCTCCTTAAACGCGATCGATGCGAACTCGATCTCTCGTCCGAACCCTGCAACGAGTTCGACTACGGTGTCCTTCCGATGTGGATTAATTGGGAAAAGGGGGATCGAAATTGCCGGACGATTAAACGTAACGTTTATTCTCCGAGCAGGAAAAAGAATTCTCGTGCGCGAATTCTTCGAACCCGTCGACTCTGACACGGCATTCCCCTATACCGAATATCGGCCATGGAGTCACAACTTCTGCGCAGACGTGGGTGCTCGGCCACTGGTCGGATTGCTGATCCTTTGGCGCGCGAACAAGCGTCAATCAGTATCGGACAACTGTGTGTGCGAGCACACCCTCCGAACGTGACCAATATACGATCGTCCCTTCTTTCATTTTTCTCGCTTTATTCCGACTTATCGCCCTATATCGATTCCCGCCTCGTGTTATTTATATTTTCCTACCATTGCCGCGGAAAGCGATATTTACTAGTTAGCGAAAAAAAAAAAAGTTGGATCGAACAGGATACATCGGTGCACGCGTTTCCGAATAATCGCGTAGAGCGGTTTATAATGTCTCGTCGCGTTACTTCCTCGCTCTCACGCCGAGGGAGTCTTCCCTTTCCACCACTCTGCCTCGATCAAGTTGGATCGTACGATGTGCAGTTCATTGTGTTCGGAATAGAATCCAATCAAGGGGCTGGCAAGCCACTTTCAAGCATCGACGTCACGGCCAATCAAACGTCGCTACTCGCTCATGTAAATTGTACACGTTCGAATAGCCGCGTGAATTTATAACGCCGGCAAGTGGTCGTCCAAACTTCTCGAACCGTGCCATTATTCGATTCACGAGCGACGCAATCGTTCCAGAGATAAAACAGCACTTTTAAGCTCGTGCGTCGGGAGAAATATAGCAGTTTGTCCACCCTCGAAATTAGAAAGTATAACTTCAAACATGGGAACGACCTAGGGTGGAAACGCTAATTCGATCCATCGTCGTCGCTTCCCGCTAAATGCGCATTACAATCGGCCAGATATGGAAATTTAGTTACGCCTACTCACCGTCCTGGAAACACCGTGGGTATTACCGTAATACCCTCCTCGACCCGCTTCCTGCCAAGCTATCCTTCTACCGGTGGACAGCTATCCCCACGCCACCCCTTACCTCGCCAAACGACGAACTCGACAGGCTCGTATTATCCAGGCCGTATACCTAACTATGTAAATAGAAGTCAGCGGAAATTGGTCTTTCGAGCTCGAACGTGACCTCGCGTCACCGACGCGCCGCGCCGCGCCGCGCCGCGGCGTCTTGACGGAAAAACCGGCCGCGTCAATTTCCACCGGGATATTAGAATCGCGTTCACGTCGGTCCAATATTACATTTGGATGACCAACCTTGCTCTTGGACTTCTTAACGCTTAGCCGACCGATCGGGGAGATCCCCCCCCCCCCCCACCCACCTCCTCCCTTTAAAGTACTTTTCATTGAAGAATTAAAAAAATTAATTCTGAAAGTTAACTGTTAATGCAAATTTCGATGGAGTTAGAAAAAGAAGTACCACAATGAATGTTTGATTACGTAGTTTCCAATAGTCCGCAAACAAAATTTATTCATAGTAGAAATCGTCAAGAGTATTATCTGGCAGTCAACGTGTTAAAAGAGTCTACCCAAAGAGAAGCCTCAAAATAAAAGGAATACAGTTTTAAACGAACGATCAATGGACTTGTTAAATATTGATCGCTGGTCTCATTTGCCCTGAATATGTTGATGCAAACTATTTAGAAATGTTCTCCCAAATTGTATCGCTGTAGCGCGGACGAGAAACATTCGACGGTGAATTACAGAGACCGAGGGAATTTTAGCGGGCAGAAAATGCACGCATTAGCCTGCAGGCTTATCGTTTCGAAACCGGTATAGCTGGCTTGCATTTTAATCGCTTATCGCGAGTCCGCGTAAAACACGTTTCGCGTACGTACGCAACGCGACGCGACGGGATCCACTACTTAACGCACCCGCATGAGAGACGCTTCCTCTCCACGTCCCCATAACTCCGAAACCCCCCGTACGCAGCAGGAAACTCGTTGTCGATCTACACGCGTTCCGGCCGTTCCACGCTAAATTGGCCTCCGGCCTTTATTTAAACATCTTTCGTAAAAATTTCCATAAAAATTAACAATTAGAAATTTTGTAAAATACACCGAGTCTCGTTTCAAGGGTCGAGGATTTGCTTCGATCGAGAAAGCCGTTTCGCGTGTTATCGGAGGATTCGAACGAATGCCCCTTTGGGCGAACGATTCGTACGAAGCGAATCCGCCGACGAAATTGATCTGTCCGACCTTCGACGAACGACAGGTTGTATTATCTCGTGATGCGCGAATAATGGACGTGATATGCGGGAGAAAACGCGAACGGGAATCGTGCATGAAACACGCTACAGATTCGCCAGGTAACGTCGACGGTAGTTTGCACGGAGGTCGCGTCTAGGTTGTCTCGCCGTCGATGGATTTCAATCGGCGCGGCGCATCGAAAGCACCGCGTCGCTCGTTTCTCGTTGTTTCTTCGACTATCGGGAGCGAGCTGGTCCAAGTTCGATATATCCACCGAGACGACTTTTCGTTTGGAAACGGCGCGATCCGCGGTGACCGATCGGCGTACACGTACGTACTGTTACGACCGCGCGCGCAGAGAAGACCGACCTTCTCACAATCTCCTCTCGATCCAATATCCGAGTTTTTTGACAGCAATTTCGGTCACGTCCGATAATATATCTGGATCATTAATATAAAGCTCGGACCACACTCCGCGCGTCCCTCGCGGGGAAATTGCTTTTCAATCCCCTATACCGCCCTCCCTCTTCCCCACATGATAGGGAGCTCTCCTTGCCACCCCACCGTTCGCCATCCGTCTCTGGCTCCGCGTCTCTCGGTCTTCCCTTCTGCGTTTGCTCGTGTCCGTGCCACTGCCTCTGCCTCTGTCTTGATCTTAACATCCGCAGCCTCCCTCTTCTGCTACGGGACCGGTCGTCCCGAGATCGATCTCTATCGATACTGTTTTATTCCACGTACAGATCGTACGTTCTTCGACACTTTTGGACATTCGTACACCCGGTATACTCTGAAAATGGGAATCTTCTCCCCTCTTGAAAATATTGCACGGAGGGACCTCGCGCTACCTGTGGACCACGGGTCTGCGAGATCATAATCCGCCTCTGCGTTCGCCAAATGCACCGAACGGTGGTACCGCAATCGCTGCACATCCATTATCGCGAGACGAGACGAGGGCGCGAATACGCGTGTGTCGTGCGTATACGTGCAAGGCAGAGACGCGGATACAAGATACGAATACACCAAGTATGTATTCACGGGGAGGGGAAGGGGGCAACTGGGTAAACGGTGAAGCGCGCGTGTACGTACGCGCCGATACAGACGGGCGGAGAAGCGTGCGCGGCGCAACCTCCATAAAGAAGATCCCCTCGATCAGATAAAAAATGTATTATAGCCGGCATGATACAGGTCTCGATACTTCCCCGGTAACGGACAGCGTATCCTCCCGCAGGATTCAATCCCTCTCCTCCTGTCTTCCTTCGTCCCTACGATTGCTCGTTCCCTCCCTACCTACCTCTCTCTCGCTCTTTCTTTTCCTTTCCCTTTTTTCCTTGCTCTTTCTCTCTTCCTCGTTCTCTCTTCCTCCATCTCTCTCTCGGACACGCGCGACAGGTTCCCTGCCCCTCACCTGGAAATTGCTATCGGGCGATTCAACCTCGAATGCAGATCGCTGCACTCTCGCGAGTCTCGAGGATGACATTCGACGAAATTAGATTCCGAGGAAAGGAAAAGGAAACACGTGTGTCGCCATCCTCGTCCTTCTACCCCTATTTCTGCTTCGGATTCAGCTCCTACTTCTCTTTCGGAAACCCCATTTCCCGGCGGGACGACGAAAAATTTACTCCTTCTCCGCTGCTAGGGGCTCGATTCGAAAATATTGCCCGCGCGTGGACGCGTGCAGGTGTTAAAGCACTCGAAGGTTAGGTGTCTTGTCTTTTTGGAAGACCTCCTTCTTGGAAATTAATATTTTATAAATTTAAATATCGCCGCGTTTGAAACCCGTCGCGAGATTCGATCAACTTTTCCACCGAACGGGAATCGATTGCAAAAAGAAGCGTCAAGGATTACAGGAGAATCGACGGTTTATGGCGTCGCGAGAGGGGGTGGGAGGCGTCGGTATGAGCGTGCGTACACCGGAAACGAGATCTCCTGCGGTCACCGCAGGAACGAAACGTCGCGGTGAGGCCGACGTGGACGGGATGCTAGGTGAAAACAACCCTCTCTCCTCCGCGACATCAATAACGTTAGTCTAAGTAATGTAATTGGCCGGCTTCTCTACACGGTGGCGGACTGGCTAACCGTATCGTATAACCAGCCACTGTATTGCGGCGTCGTCCGTGTCCGATGTCGTCAAATTCAATTCCACGTTATGGGGCTGGAAAAAAGGGCGAAACCGAGGCGAATTAAATTGAATGTACGAAACCAGCCTCCGCATCGCCGTTGTGTCGCGCACTTTTGCAGGTTGAACGCGTGAGCGTACTCGAAATCAATTTACGATATCGTAGATAGGATATCGTATCTACTCCGAGCTCGAAGCTCGCTAAACAATTTGACGAGTATACAAATGGCAACGCGTACAAAGAGACGCAGAGAAAACGATCGCGTTCAAGAGGCAAAGCGGCGCGGACGATAAAGGAATATCGAGATAGACACGAAGGTCGATGGGGAGACAGAAGGGAAGACGAGGCAGGAAGCGGCAGTGTGCGAGACGGGGGTTGGTAATACTGGCAGGCAAAGGGGATCGGGGGAAACTGGGGAGCGTTTAATTCATCGCAGACATTAAAAAAGTAAATTGCCTCGCGTCTGTGAAAAAAAGGAGGCAAGACGATCATGGCGAACGGACATTCGGCCACGAAAATATTTAATTAAATTCACGACCGCAAGATACGCCTGTTTCGTTTGCGCTCGCTGAAGCGTATGCCCGAAAACCGAAAGTAATTATCTCGGTCTTTCCGAACGAACGGCCGAGTCTCGTTTTCGCGGAAGGAACGGGGATCGCAGACGCCGACGCCGCCGACACGCCGATGGATCGTTTCTCCGATATCGCAAAAAAATAGAGAACGAAGGAGAAGAAACGCGAACCACACATTCGCCCCGACAAACTCTACGGTTGATCTTTCGTTAATACTTTTTCCATCGCGTCGCTCGCGTCGGGGGCTCTACTCGTTTCAACGTGCACGCTCGAGAACTCGAAACGCTTCCAACGAATTAGGCGGCTGACTTGCGACTTTCATCTTTCACGTGTCCAGTCCAGTGCGGTTGTCTCGGTTCCCTCGATTCACGGTTCCCCGAACCGACCGCACTTTTATCGAAGAACGATCGGCGCTCGTGGTACGCGGCAGTTACCGATTACACCGCCGCTAACGAATTAATTATCGTATTCGCGGAACCGTCTATTTATGTTACATTATTTGCCATGTATCCGTGTATGTACTTCGCGTCAAGCCTGCCCCCTCACCTCCCCCTGCCCCACAACTGCGGTACATACACGGCTGAGCGAACAATATGTTATTACGAACGAGCTTTGTAATCGACCCCTTGTATCATCCCTCTCGTGCAGCGCAATCCCATTACCGGAGATGCACTTTCTGTATTAATACCGAAAGGAATTAACTTTCGGGGCGTTATGGGATTGAAATGTTGTCAATTTTCAACAGGCCATATGCGCGATGATTCTTATCAAAAAGCAAAAAGGCACGCGTCGACCGATGGAGGATCGTTTTAAGCATCCCGGCGACGCGAACGCTAATTTTCCTCCAACGCTAAATAATTCGAACGATCGCACACCACGGCTGGGAACCGAATGGATTTCATCGATTTGTCAGAGATCGGTGTGCGTTGCAACGGTGAATAGATTTAACCGATTACCGCGCGCCAACATGGAAAGACAGAGAAAGGGGAGCGTTCTGCGTTGTCACGTGTCTGGGAATGTTTGTCATACAAGTTCGAGCACCGAACGCGAAAAACACGCTACAAATGACTACGAGAGATCGCAGAAACGCATTTTTCCGTACACCGAACCCGAGCTAACGCGGAGAAGGGAGATGGAAGAAAAACAACCGTCGCTATCGAGCAATTTAAAGCAAATTTAATTGAGAAGCATCGTTCGATCGGACAGGGAACAAATCTGACCGTTAATCGAACGCGAACCACCGAAAATTAAGGATACCGAACTCAAACGGTGACTTTTCAGCGACAATTTTCATCTACTTCGTCGATTAGTTTCGTTACAACTGTTCCGCTAATTCGATTGAATCGACTTTAGATTTTTAAGAACCGAGAAAATCACCACTGCGGTTAACAGCAACAGAATGATGGCGTTGCTTAAATCGAGAAAATTACCTCGACGAGACGATCGCTCGGAAAAGTATCCTCTGGTTCGAAATCAAACGGATTTTCGATGGTTCGATGGCACATATCCGATAAGCCGCGGTCCCAGAAGGTGGCACGAAACGTTGCGATTGGTGTATCGACTGCAGCATCGCATGGTGTTCCTTCGTGTGGTATGGGAATGCAGCGCGGGATCACCGGCTGACAGGTTCCTAATGGAACACATAAACAGCGCGCGAAGTACGTTATGTTTTCCAAATGAAATCCCGAAAATTGGTTTCGAGAGTCGACGGCACGATGCGGCTCACCCTGCGAGCAATCCGCAGGGTGGTTCGACCGAGTGTAACGCTGTATCGGACGGCGGCTGTAATAAATAGTTTAGCACGATTCTACAACGCTATTACTGGCCATTTTTTATTTGGCGTGTAAGATTTTCACGTTCAATATTTGCAGTCAATTTTACAAACTACGTTATTTTTTTTTTCTACGTCATTAGTGGCTCTGCTTAGAATTCCATTAAACGATTCGAGTCGCATTTAAATGCAAGCCTGTTATTAACGACTATAAAAACCAGCCGATTTCCCGTACGATTAATTAAATGTGGTTCGTAGCGGTTCGCGATAATTTTGTTCACTCGGTGGCGACACGGCCAGCGGAACGCTTCGGTCTCCGTGTCGCGTTATTCGCGGCGAATTTTCGGAAAAGGGTCACCCGGTGTAATTACTCGGTTTTCTTCTAATTAGCGACGCGAATGCGCCGCTTACACAGAGACGCGCGATCGTTTGCGAGGACGGACGTCGGCCACGACGCTAATTCCGAGATAATTGGCCGTTGGTCCGCGCGAAATTTATGACCGGGTAATTGGTAAAAACCGTGTTTTCTAGGCATTGGGTTGCCGGGCGAACAAGAGAGAGAAAACGACCGGATGCTCGCCATCGGCAATTGGGGATGGCCAATGAAAATCGTCCGCACATAAAACATCTTTTTACTAAATGTCTTTTATTTCCTACATGTCACTCGGGAAACGCCAATATTTGTAAAACGGTCGTTTCCATTTATAAATTTTGTCCGAAATATTCGTTGTGTTTCCGGTAATTCTACCAATGTTTGTACACACCGATTATAACGATGTACTTCTTGTTGATTGATGAAATGTTTGCCCACGGCGTTTCACTTCGCAGCAAATGAAGCGTCGACTTGCTAGCTTCCGTTGCTAGAAAAGCATTCAAAAATTAATTGACGGAAAGTTCGGCTTCAAAGGTCCAAGTAGATTTCAGCGTACGAAATTTCGATAAACGTCGACGGAAATATCATCGAACGGTACAGAGAATTCGCGAGAAAGAAATCTCGCTTTGTTCGTCGGAATGACATTGCGTAATTAGTCGGTTATCTCGCCGTTTAATTTAATTTTCCGTCCGATGACGCGTCTACTTTAATTACGAGCACCACTCGTACGTGCTCGATTAATATTCATCCTCCAATACTCTAATAACATAGCATTGTAATATCGCGCCACTGTAATGCCGTAAATGTAATAATAGCTCGATTATCGTCATTTACGCAGAAATAATTATTCCTCTCGTGGAAGCCCTCGGTATTGCACGGTAACGAAAATGGCTACCGATGCGATGAAATGGAAACGCGAAAAAGAAGTCGACGCCAATCGCGGAAACGGATCGAATCAAACTTCTGTAAATGGAAAAGTGTTCCTAATTGCTAGGAAACGATACGCGTAAGAAAACACTTATTACAAAAGGATCGACTAAATTTCATTTCCTATCGTCTAGTCAACCCATTACAGCGTCTCACTGCGGCGTCAACGCCATGTCATAATCTTATTAATCGTCCAATTACGCGAGCCAATAAACGCCTGCATTAAATACACCCTTATCGTTGCCGAATGCGTAGCTCCGTAAATTTCGATACTTCGCATCGGCGAGAGAGCCGGGCAGGCAAAATGCATTAAAGAATCGCTCCGGTATGGCGTGCCGTGGCGAACGCGTTAAACTTTCTCATCGAACTCCGTAACTAACGCGCCGCGAAGATTACTCTGCGTGCAAGGTTGGCCGTATTTATGCCGCAAAATGGATACGCCAACCGCCGCCACATCCCTCTGCCAATCCATCAAGGTCTCGTAACTCGCGAAATTGTATTTGATTCTAATCTAACAAATGGGACAAGAATGCGATCAATTTACGTGCATTTAGCCTCGTGGAACCGTAGCGTCTTAACGTCATAAAACATCTACGATGTATCGATACGGACGAGGCATCGATGATAGCATTATTGTGTTTTTAAAAATATTTCTCGTGCCACCTGTAGAGTTCTCCGGAAGAGGCCTTTGCGATGGAGAGCCAAATACCTGAACTAGATTATTCGACGAAGGACACGGGACGGGAAAGTAAAAACAGTCCACGCAAACGTTGGAAGGAGCGCAATTTTCGAACCAAGGTGGCTTCGTTGTTTCCATCGCGTCGCGTTGGATCGATAAACGAACGAAGAGACAATTGTTCGGCGGCGGAAAAGACAGGTGATCTAGCCTCCCGCAGAGGCGACGCGCTGGGACGAAGTGGCTATTTTCCGGCGACTGCTCACCGATTAAAAATCGAATCTCGTCCAAGGAGCGGAAGACAATTTGAATCTGCGATCCATTCGAAGCGAATACTCCGCTTCTTTCGTTGCTCGCGCGTTCTGGGTTGTTTTGTACACCCGAGACGGTAGATCGAGAGACGATCACGGTAAGCATCGATATTCATCCGGCGACATTCAAAGGGAGAATCGAATCGAATGCACTCAAAGGCCAGAGGAACGACGTTCTGATTATTAGTGGGCATCGAATAATGAGAATAATACCTAGGGTAAGCGTACAGGGTTCGTCTCACCCTTCCGCCCCTTCTCACGTTCATTCTCTCGCTCGCTCTCTCTCTCCTCCGCTGTCTCTGTTGTTGGCTAATCCAGCATGGTTGCTCACTGTCCGATCTATTATTGGAGATCACGTTAATCTTGGTAATGCGATATTATTGCGGTCAACGCTCGTATCGCGACACCGGTATAATCGTCGAAGCCTCGCTGTACGTTGGCGAGTCTATACAGAAATTCGAGACATCGCAGTGTCCAGGAAACGAGAACGGCTTGGGGCATTAATTACCAAGAGCTCAAGACGATCGGTCGCATGGCGTAACGTAACATGTTTAGGGTGGTCGCATATCGGTAACCCAACCCAATTGTCGAGTCGAGTTCGGCGTCGATACCACCTTTCCTCCAAAGCGGACTTTTCGAGCCCTCGCATACCGACAATTCGACTCATCCGTTAGTGCGGCGTTCCATTGTTTCTTATTGGCTCTCGTGAGAAATCATGGACGCTTCAACGGTTGACTTGCCGGTATGCAAGCACCCTTGGGACCGATTCATAAATGACCGAAGACTTTTAAGAGTTGCAGGAGGCGGTTACGATTTTCTTACGTTTTCTCGCGAAACGGTGTTTCCGATCTCGAAAAATATCACTGTAATTTACGAACGGTCCCTTAACGCTAAAATTTCGATTGCTCCGGGATACGATCGATCGGCTCGCTACGAACGCGACGTTCCTCGCACGAGAAGGAGGGGAAAATTTTTGTGAAAAAGTAAAGTCGGAAGTTCGATCGATCGATCGAAAAGTAATGTGTCCGGCCCCAACGACGCGGCGCCGGAAGAGAATTAATAACCTTGAAATCCATCCGTTCGCGAGACAGCGGATACGCGCGCGATAATGGAGAACGGGCGTGCGCGTTACGTTGCATAATTAATCGAGAAGCCGATATCCGACTGATAACTACGGCCAGGTTCCTTTGTTTCGTTAGCGAAAACGTCGTTTCCAGGCAACGGACCCGATACTTTTATTGATAAATGAACCGCCGGCGCGTGATTTCAGGAGGGTTTGGGTTTATTCCTGGCTGAGAAAGAGTCGCGAGAGGGAAAAGGAACCAACGACAGTCGATAGACGTTGCACGACAGCGATATCCATCGTGGAAGTGGCTTTCTAAGTTCGAAAGAGGGATATCGTGGCCGCAGATTAAGGGTAGAAGAAGAAAGGTTATAAACACGTATTACGGAGTCATTAGTAGGTCCATTAGGAACGAAGCTAAACACATCCGCGTCGCGCCATTATCGCGACTCGAGCTCTAATTAGACCGCTCATTATGTCGCGTTTAAATATTTCCTTACATCGATGCCCGCTCCGTATCTCCTCGCTGGGCTTGTTCGCTCGTTAAGCGCGTGGATCCAGTTCGCTTGGTGTATCGCTTGTTGCAACGCCGACCTCGTTATGCAATTAATTATAGGAATTTACTTTCAAACTTATTACACGCGCACGTACGCCCGCGGCTGATTCGGGATTAATTGCAAACAGCATCTGCGATCGAGCTTGTAATCGGGTATTGCGCGCGATTCGAGGGTAAGTAATATGCGACTGACAAATGTCGCGATGATCGACGGATTCGATCGATTGAATAATAGGAAATTAAAACCGGGAACGCGAGGCATAGGAGAGGCGGCGATAATTTACGCGCAGCTGCACGCTCGCTTTATCGGTTTATCTATTTCGTTAACGAGTCGATCGAAAATTTTAGTTGGACATAAACGAAAATTTGTACATTATACCGATAGGAACGAATATGTTGAATATCATTTTTTCATACCAAGATTTGGTCACGAGAGTATCGAATTTAAGATATCTTAAGGTACGCGCGCCGAGGACTTGTCTGACGCGTCTGTCCATTGCTGGCCGTTTCTACTGATTCCGTATCAACCGTTTCAACTGGTTTAAACCTATTACAAGTTACATTTTCTCTCGCTACTGTAATACAATCTGTCTTTACGTCGTCTATTTAAAAAATATTTATCGAAATAAGTTTTTCGTTCAAGTTCGTTCTTGCGCTATTAATAGGGCCCGATTTGCTTCAAGGAATCTCGACCCGTCGCGGTCGATCTCGCCCGGCGCGGCCACCCTTGCCCAAGGATTTAAGATAAAGAAAATGAGCGTTCCAAGGAGCGAAAAAGAGCGGGGATAGGGCGCGAGGGTAAACGGTTATAGAGGGAGGGTATAGGAACCGGCCGTGAAGTAAATAGGAGTCGTGGCCATTCTGCCGTAAAATTGTATGTGAAATTGTGCGATGTGTCTTGCGAATTGAATCGCCGGAAACGACATTGATTTTATTGCTTGTTTTCAGTACCGTATACCTCGTTTCGTTCTCCTTCTCGTTCGCTTCCCATACGACACGCCGACACTTTCTCTCCTATCCTGTTTGAGCCACCCCCGTCGCACGTTTTCACTACCGATTCGGAGGGCGATCGGTAATCAAGGACAGAAGTAGCGAGCTAGGGTTAATTTCTATTAAATTTTTAGGCACTCCTCCGTCGAGGCCTAGAAGGAGGAGAAGGAAATATAGCTTTCGCAAGAAATCGTTGGGATCGTTAACGCACGAGCGATCGTCGTGCAGAATTTTTGTTTCATCGAGCCGCGATTCGACGTAGTCTGGGCGATGCGAGGCGACGCGATGCAGTGCGGGTTGTGGCTCTGCTGCGCCGTGCCGCGCCACGTCGGCCGGGGCAAAAAGAACCATGAAAAATCGCGGCCGAGCGAGATTAATTGGGCTTATTAACGCGAGCGAAAGAACTCGAGGCCGTATTGCCGGGCAGAATTCCAATCCCGGTACACCGGAGGCGAATATTTTTCTAGATAGAGGAGTCGCGCGGGAGCTTAACCGTCCACGGTTTCCGCCCATAATTTGTTTTCAATGATTTACCACGGGCTAATTGCAGAATGCAGCGAGCGGTAATATCGCTTTGCAGCGTTACGTCCGGGAGCTAGCTATACTTTAGTTTGCAATTTAAACTTTACTTCCTCCGGAATTGATTAGCTTTTAGTAATTAAGCAAGCAACGCCTTGGACCACCCCTGCCTACCCTCGACGAACCTCTCTCACCCTCTTCCGCGTATATACCCACCACCTTCGCCCCGTGCCTCTTCTCCTTCTTCGCCTCCTGGTCTCCTAGTTTTCCCTCTTCTCTCGTTTCTGCTCACCATCGTCGGACCCGCACACGCGCGCACGCAGACACACGTACACGCATACACACGTACACGCAATACACACGTACACGCGTACACGGAGGCTCGATTCGCGTTCATGCGCCTGCGTTCGAGCACACGCGCAGCCCCTTGTACAACCGTATACACGCACCCACACAACGTCCCCACGCATCCACTTACGCGTACACACGCGAGACCACCCAAACTTCCTCTACCCCCAAACTCGACGTCTAGCTTTCCCTTTCGCTCCTTCGTATCCCCCTGTTTCTCCCTCCCACGATCTCTGTCTCTCCGCATTGCCGGGTGGGTTTTAATCAACGCTTTACGAGTGCGAGACAGAGGAAGTTACGCCGAGAAACCGAGAAGAAGGGTAGGTTGGCGCGCGCGCACGGGGGAGTTCCTGCACGCGTGTCATCGTACGGTGTATGAGTATGTGTGTATGCACGTACGAGCTTGTGCGTGTGTTAGTCGGTAGAGGGATTGTCTGTCTACGTCCCGGTCGCGTATATTTTTTGACGCGCGAAAACGTAACCTCGAACTGGAAACCTCGCGTGTGTTTTCCGTTGAATCGAGTGCGAAGCAATTTCGGCAAGGAATGCGTTTCCCTCGATACCTCGTATACGGGTATAGCTCGGCCAGACGGGACAGGCTCAACCAATTTCAACTTCCATTATACACCCTTACCCGATTCCGTGGACGTATTTCCAAAGTATGCAAAGCGACCGATCTGGATTTCCATGGTAATCTCGACGCTGTACGCTCTTCTTCTGCCCTCCCCCTCGGCATCCCACCCCGTCTTAGTTTCCGTTAACGTTCAATTTCTTTTGGAAGAAATACATCCTTTTTCCTCCCCCCTATTTTTTTTTTTAACGAACTCAAGGCCAACGGTACTTCGCGAAACGATCCGGTCGATCGCTTGGCTCCAATAATTATACGTTCGCGGAGCAAAGACCCAAGGTGAACTTCCAATGTCCCGAGGCCGCGCTTCCAAACTCTGCGGACGCGCACGCAGGTTACGGAAGCTCGTCCCGGCACGCCACGTGCCTCGACGCCCGACGAATTTAAAAACGCAATTTACGGACGATAGAATAGCGGTCGAAGAGTTCGGTAACTTTGTCGGCGCGAAGGATAGGGCAACTATGTGGAACAACCGACTACGTTAGGTCACGATAGGATCGGGCAACGTTGGAAGAGAGAATATTCGCGGGGCCGCGAACCGATTTCCGTTCTTCGACGACCCCGTGATGTGCCATCTTTCCCACCCCTGCCATCGTAAAAATGTTGTTTTTTAATTTAGGGGACGCCGCGAGGTTAATATACGGCTTTAATTCCAGGATTTCATTTAGGGGTTGGCCGTCTCCGCGTTTCGAGGGGCTCACGGAAAACGTTATGGGTATGGAAAAGTTGAAAGAAGAGAGGGAAAACGATGGAACGGGAGGGATCTCCTCCGAGAAGAAGAAGCACTCGCAATCGAAATCATCCCCCAAGAGGAGGCGGTTGACGTCCACTTTCGGCTACGTAGCCTTTCCTATCGCGTCGAGATCAAACTCTTGGAATAATAACCGGAGTAGATCGCAAATGGAGACGAGCAACATTCCTACGTATCTACGTACAATTTCAAATAACGAGTAAAAAGTAAACGTCCACTCAACTACCGTTTCCCTTCTGCTGTGCTCGATCGAGACTCCGATATCGAGAGGAAATTCTAATTATAAAAAGAATACGCACAACGTCGAAAAAATTGGTCGTCGATCGGCGACCGTTAACGCAACTTACTCGGCGACGTTCTCGTTCCAACTTGGACGGAATCGGCGCGGCAGTCGGTCGTGCTAAGACAATTAAAGCTCCACCCAATTAATGCCTCGGCGGGTGGGTGGCGAGTGTTGCGAGGCCCGCCGCGCGGTTCTCTCGCAAACAACGCCTTCTTGCCAGCTAGACGCAGCACGGAAATTTCATTCGGCCATTGAAACGTAAATGTACACCGCGGCGTGTATTTCATTCGAACGCTGAATGCCACGGATTGTCCGATAATGCTCGATTTATACCGAGGCCGGATTCAAAAGGACGACGGTGATGTTCTATTGTGTAATACGGCGAACGTGTCGTTTACAACCGGAACTCTCTAACCGATTTACGTGTATCGCGAAACGCCTAGTCGAAAATCCGCGGTTCCGCCGATCCGTTCTGCTTCGAGTTAACGACGTGTCCGCTCGCGAAGAAAGAACGAACCAAGCCGAGAAAGGGAAAATAAGAGCGCGACAGAGAAGAGTCGAAAAGTAAGCACGCTCGAGACTCGGTCGCGACTCGGTCGCGAAAACGATAAACCGATAACTGATTCGACGTTTTGGAAACAAGATCATCCCGCGCTCGGTTTGCATCGCGTTACCTGCGTGACGTAAACAACGCGTCGACCAGCGGCATCGTTTGCATGCAGCGTTAAGGTTGTTTTCGTAGATTGCGCGGTTCCTGCGAACGAGTCGCGCGCGTTTCATCGTTAATTGAAACGTGCCGGAGAGCACGGACTTGGCGCGCGAGTAAGATCTCACGATACCAACCGGTTTCGTAAATCGGTTCAACCCGTTCGACTCGCGGGAAGAATCGTTTAAGCGCACTGAATCGCGGGACGGGATACACTTGAACACAATTTACTCACCGATAGAAGAACCGCAGACTGTCTCTGGAAATCCTTAAAACTCTTCTGGTAACGGCGGTGAATAGGTAGTTCCCTCGATCCTTTGACGGGATGGATACAAGTATCTTCCGACGACACTCATCAAACACACTCGATAAATCGAAAGAAGCCTCTCTCGAAGGAGAGACCGAGCGATAAGAAGGGAGGAAGAAGATTGCGAGGAAAGCACGAGCCAGGAAGAAAAGAAGAAAAGGAGAGAGGTTCTCGATATCCAGCACTCCAAGTCACTTGTCGCGCGATATCGATCGATCGAATGTACGCGTGCCGCGGGAGTCGCGTGCGGTCTGATGCCGCGGGAGCAAAATAATTCGATTCAATTCATTAGCGAGTACGCGTTCTGTATACACCGGTGGTTGATGTGTCGCGTATCGGTGGCACCGTTGCGCGTTATCGGCGGTGCGCGGTATCTCCTGCGGGGATTCAGCACCGACGAGGAGGCAACGAGACCGGAGGACTCACCGCCGGTTAGTCCGCAACGGCAGCTCACTTCGGAATGGAGAGAAATCGCGACGGTACGCGAGGGTACGCGACGCGGGACCGCCAACCACTCGGCGCACTCTCGGTCTCGGCTAGACTTTGCACGACGCACTCGCCCGACGCGTCGCGACGTCTCCTCGCTTCTCGTCGTTCGGCCACCGCTCCTCGCTCCATACTGCGACGTCACTCGGCACGTCACGCGTGGCCGTGCGCATGCCCGGTTGACTCTTGGGCGCGTGTCGCGTGTACATTCTCCGCCACCAGTACATACACGTACAGCCGCGTTTTGTGCGCCAGTCATCTTTATCAATCGGGCTTGCGACCGAGGTCTTGGGCTACCAGGTGCCTGCCGAGTTCCGTCGATCGCGATTCATGCCAAAGCTGTTGCTACGCGGAGGAACCAGGACCTCTACAACTAGACGGTGCTACACCGTTTCAGCCCCGGGACTCTACGAATAGTTTAACGAACAGGATAAGGGTTGCTTCCGGCGACCAATTATACTCTCGATTCCAAAATCGACAAAAATTGAGTCCGTTCTCGGCGAAACACGATGTCCCCGTTGACCAAACAATTTTTCCGTTCGTTTCAAAAGCGTTTCATTCGATGATAGCTGTTAATTGGGTGGAACAGCGATTACCTCGTCACGAGGGAAAATATCCCGATCGGCTGGTCGTTGCGCGGAGACCGCGATAATTACTGCTAATGTAAATGTTCGTTAATGGGCGTTATTAAATGCAACGCGGCAAAATAGTCACCGCCATCAGGGCGTGCATGCTGCACCCACACTCGCTAACCGATCCAATTATATTAATTAAATGAACATTATAATTAGCTAATTAAATCAAAAGCATTTTGGTATACGCTCTCGCGATTCGACGATTGTCGGTCGGTGATTTTCGGTGTGCGCGTGCTCCGTGTCGCAGGCCGCGATAAAGGTTTCACAATGACACTGGTAAGCGGTATTGTCCGGCTAGATTTTCCATGATTTTACAGGCCGATCATTTCGGCCCGGCTGAGATTACGCGATAACCAAATTCGTCCGGGGCAAACAAAATGACGGACCGTCCAACCGTATCGTTAACCGCCGTGCATCGCATTAGGAGTTTAACATTGGCTGCGATCGAACGGAAACGTTTTCGGAGCCGTTCGATCAGAAATTTCTCATCCCCGACCCGAATACGTTCCGCGACCAGGCTAAAAGATCCCTTCGACGAGGCTTTAATCGAATACCGTTGGAAAGTATCCGTGTTTCGGAAAGAAAAACCGGGTCAATTAAAATTAATGGACGGCGTAATTAGGAAAGTCGTTACGGGTAGCTTTCGCGAGATACGTTTCAATCCAATCAAGGGAAACGAGTTCCTTTTCTCGTCTTTAAAAAACTATTAAAAATCTCTCCGCTGGCTGAACGAGCACCGCGCAAAAACAATTCCGCGACTTGCGGCGATTATATTCGTTCCATCGAGGAACGTTAACTTGGCGTTTTCGTGCCGTCGAGTTAACCGATCCCGTTAATCGCTCGGATTTCTCGAACCCTGCTTCGTTATCGACGAGACAACGGAGCAGACGGGACGGTGGAGGAAGTTCAATTATTTTAACGAACGTCGTGGAAACGTCTCGATCGCGTGATCCCTAATCGCAAATAATTGTAAGCCGAAGCACCAAGGCGCAGCGGCTTCAAACGAGCTCGCGCGTTTCGTGTACGCTACCGCTCGCAACTGTTTGCCCGTTCGGCATTTCAGCAGTCGTCCAAGTATCAACACTTTTTAGAAATAAGATCCTAACTTCCTAAACGCGTGGTCGCAGAAAAATTGCACAGGTCGAGTGCGGTCCAAACGGACTCGACGACTAAATTCAGTCATTTTCTTATACATATACTATATTCTCAGGATTTCGTGCACTTGCTAAAAAATTTCTTTCACATTCAGCAGAAGCCACAAATTCGATGCCCGCGTAAGCCCAAAAATTTGTGTTCTATTGCTTCAACACGGTAGATACCGTATCTATGCAGGGTGGGCAGATACTTAGGAACGATAGTGTAGGTAGGATCCATGAATGTGTGTGTGTTTGCGTGTACGCGAACAAGAAGCTTTGCAGGCCAACCGGTTACAGTGACTCTCGAAAAGCGCCTCGTGTCATTAGTATGTTAATTGGTAACGCTCTGGCTGCCTACCCGGGTTGCTGCCACGTCGAGTTTCGTACACGTATACGTCGCCAGGGCTCGGCGTGTTTATACGTTAAGATGTTTAATCGCTTCTGTAATTATACTGTCCCTCAAAGGGTTAATTGTCCCATAAACCCATGAATACGTTAACGAGCGCCGCCGTGCGCCTTGCGAACATCGCCAAAGAACAAGGAGCCGCTGAGGCAATGAGGAAAGGGGTCGAGATAGAGAGCCACCCATCGACAAACGTACGACTATAACACGATGCACGGGGTTGAAGACGCGACGACAAAGAGGGTAGCTCGAGTCGCGATACAGATTTCACCGACTCCCCGACTCGAAAATCGCAACGATTCGCTAAAGATGAACGAGTATCTATCCGTTGGCCGTTACACGATGCACGAATAAAAATGTAATTTACTCGTCTCGAGCAAATTGCTATACGTTGGTTTTATTCGTCGGTTATTATTCGAATAAAGTGTTAGCCGTCCGAGGAGAATGGAAGCGTCAAGAAAGGAAGCTACAGTGGGGAGAGTGCATTGTCGCTCCGTTATAATTAAGAAGATAGACTTTAAATCTGGAATGTAAAGTGTGAAAGAATAGCGTGGAGAGGCGGGGGGCAAGGGAGAAAGGGAGAAAATAGGGGGTGAATCGTTGCGAGCTAAACGAGTGGTAAAAGACCGGTCTGTGAGATATAGAAGGAAGCACTGACGAGAGGAGGGAGAAGGAGGAGAGGACTCGGATGGAAATTAATTCATTACTCTAATGCGTTGAGCGAGAGAATGGGCCGGGAATTGAAGCGTCGAGTGGCAAGCATTTCGCGAAAGATGGATGTCTCGTTTTCATTCCGAAAATTAACACTCTCCGTTACTCGCCGACCGCCGACAAGAAATTTGTTTACTTTCTTCCATCGCCTGTTCCGCCTTGCTTCGACTTCCGCTTAGCAGCTCGATCTGCTTGCGTCGTCCTCGTCGCGTGACCCATTCCACCCTTTTTTTATTTACCGTTCAATCCGCCCACGGCCTTGCTACTTTTCAACCGAGGTGCTCGCGACCATCAAAGTCCGTCACGATTGGCACGTTATCGAACATTTACGTCGAGCAAGAGTAATTCTGGGACTCGATCGTCGGCTTGTTTCGTTCATTCCGGCCTTTAATCGACGGACATCCTGGTTTTAATAAATTAATCGCGAATGCTTAATAATACTTCGTAGACATTTTGGAAGCCTTCCTTCCAACCTATAAGTAAATCATGAAGTGTGTTACGACCGCTCCATGGAAACCTCATGAATAAGGAACGTCGTCTCGCGAAAATAGACAGTGACAATAATTCGGTTCCGACGACGAACGACCAATCTCCTGTTCCATTTAACATACATCGCTATTAATACCTAACTCGTGGAATCGATCTCTATCCGGCGTTCTCTCTCTCTCTCTCTCTCTCTCTCTCTCTCTCTCTCTTCCTCTTTTTCTGACGGTTCCGACGAATGGTCGGTCGGAGTGCAATCCGGGTATCAAGCGATCCGGGAGGACAGGTCGAACGTGGACGTGTCACGAAGTCGTCCTAAAGGGTACCATCGATACCAATTTAAACCGAATATCGGTCGCGTTTCCCAGGATATACCATTATCGACTGCGAATCGAAGTGATTCCGACAAGCTTCGGCCAATCCGCAGCTATATCCGTTCAAACGGCCATCACAGCCACTTGTAATTGAATTTAACGCGCTACCTTTGACTTTCCCTGTGACCCACATTCGCGGCGTCCTATTCCGGGTGTTCTTTTCCACGGGATGCCTCCTGTTAACGTTTCCCGCTTCGCGTCGATTCGTTTCGGTCGTAGATTCGCGCCAACCGACGCTGAACACGACACCGCCAAGTCCAAGCGTCGACCGCGCGAACCTGGTTTCAACGATCGAATCGAGGAGGAAACCGCGATGGAAAATCGACGATCGCGCAACCGTGCGATCGGATAACTCGGTTCGCGTTGCTGGTACACGACGAATCCTGAATTGGCACGCGTGACGGATAAAACGACGACGGATCGGAACGCATACGCGTGCGACGAATTTCATAGGAAACGGTCTTCGCGGAAATGGCTACGAGTTACCGGTTCGCGCGAGAGAGCAGTTACGGACATCGGGTATGGATGCGAAGCAATTAAAGGCTGGATTGCTCGTTTGCTAAAATTTAAATGCAGCAGTTAAGGAGAACGACTCGGTTCGCGCGCACGGCGTAATTTATTCGTTCGAAAAAGCCCTTGCCGCGCGATACGCCGGACCCGTTTCGCTATTTCGCTCGTCTCTATCGGTTCGCTGAATCTGGACCGCCGGACTTTTCCGAAAAAGGTAAACGCTGTGGCGGTTTGCAAAACAGAGAAGAAGGGGAGAAAGAGAAAAGAAACGCGTTTTATCCTGAGGTTATACGGGGAAAATAATTCGCCTTGTAATACGTAAAAACGGGGACTCGTCTCGAGCGAACGACGATCGCTGGACAATAGAGGAATCGCGTTTCGATCGATTTGTATTTACTCTTTTCAAACGGTCGGACGGTCTGTCGGAAGGAAAGGGCACGGCGTGCCCCCGTCGCCGCTCGTTGGTGATTGCGGATGCCTTCTTCATGGTCCCCGATGTAATTTTCTGAATGACTGCGTAATTAAAACTCTAATTTCCTGCGCTTAATTGACCGGAGTCTTGGCTCCCTCCTTGCACGACTTCTCTCGCTCCTTACCTCTCAGACGACTCGCGTTTGCCAGTGCCCGTTGGTTTCTCCTGCCACCGACCCTCGCTCGAACTCGTAAATCGAGCAACGAGGACGCGCGTTTAACGCGAAAACTTTTTTCCTCGCGACGCTTTATGTATATCGATTCGGGATCTATCTCGAAAAGATGGGGCGAAAAATGAAACTAATTTCTCGGATCCAATCTACGCGTACGCCCAATTTTCGCGGAGCTCGCGCCACGTCGCGCGAACGCGAGTGTTTGAATAATTAGATCCGTCTCCGCTGGTCGGGGGCAATTATAATTGCGGACCCCTTTCGCAATTATAAGTTTCTGCGAGACTTGCCATGGCGTGGCATGGCAGCGTGTTCGCTGGAATAGGCCAGGTTGGCTGCTGAGGGCACGAATGCCGGTGGCGGGCAAGATTTGCGCGCGCGCAAGAGAGAAACAGAGACGGAGCGATACGGTGGATGAAAACGAGGAAACAAGCACGCTGCGCGTGAAAACGTTAATTGGGCTGACCTGCTCGGAAACTAGTTACGGAAGGACTGCACCGACATTCCATGGACCCTACGCGGCATTGAATACATGTAGGGGCTGGAGCACCGGCTCGCGTTTTCTTATTCCACCTGGGAATTCGTACCATGAACAACGGGACTGTGCCACGACGCGTTGATCTAGCGAAAAATGTCTTCGTCTAGACTCAGCCACCTTCGAGCGAAAAGTTTAGCAACGCACAAATGGTATTGTGGGAACGGGGGGAGATGCACGTAGCCGGCCGAGATGCTTCTGAGAAGCACAGCGCGAAGGTGACGGTCGTGGAAGAAAGTGGAATTGCAAATAAAAAGTCGCAGAAGTAGCGCGTAAAGTATAAGGTAAACCAAAGTAAAAGGAGCGTCTAGATGGTATGGGATAGAAATGGATGTTACTTACTTAGACTTTGGAGCCTTTCTGTCCCCTCCGTTTCCGTCCTCCTCTCACTGTCTCCCGCACGTATTGCCCTGGTTCGCTCTTGCGTTTTCTTCTCTCGGCGTCGATTCCTCTCCGTCTCGTTCGCTCCATCCAGACTTTCTCGATGGCTCGCGCGCGTTCTTCGAGCTGAAAGGGCTTTTCTTCGCATCGTTGTCGCCTCTTTCTCCGCCACGCGTGGCAAACCGCTATCCCGTGTCCCGTAAAATCCTCCTCGAACCGTGACGCACGGCTTCCGCGTTTCTTTCCGACTCGTTCCGCCGCCCTAAAGGTGTTGGCGAGCTCATTTCAAAGGTGTCCGCCGAGAAACTTGCGGGACTACCAGATTTCCTCAAAGCTAATGATCTTCTTCGTTAGGGTGGCGACGCGGTTACAAAAGGCTCCAATTACGGCACCTAAGGAAAATTACGAAATAACGAGACACCACCGTTCGATGCTCCCGGGCACACGGAATTTCGATCCCTCCCCGCTAGACGTCGGCACACCGCGAGAACTTAATATTACGAATAAGAAATAAGGGAGGGACCGCGAACCGTTCCACTCCAGCCGGCAGTGGCACAACGAATCCTCTCACACCCCCCGGTGACTCGACTTTGCTTTCTTTTCCTTCTACGCTTCCGAAGTCCCCGTAAGCTTTTTGACTTTAGACACGACCGAAAGTTTCGCCCTCTCAGCCGCGCGCTTTTTAACCCTCGCCCCCTCTTCTTTGTAACTACCGCTCTTTTTCGTGGACGCCACGATGGAAACGGTGGCTTCGTGGCACGGAGAAGTTAATTATAAGCGATACCAATCTCTCGGGGTTGTTGGGCGGTTGGTAGAACTGGGAAGCCATGACAGCCAATTACCACCCCGTGCAGACCCTCGCGCACGAGCCACCGTTCTCTCTGTTTCACTCGCTCTCCTTCTCTCCTTCGCTCTCGCCTTCGCAGGCTATCTTCTTCTCTTCCTCGTTTACTTGAAACTTTCTCTCCTATTCTCTCTACCCTATCTTCCCTACATCCGTTTCACACGAATGAACAGGCGAGCGCGATCACACACACACACACGCGTATGGACCCGCGCGTGCACGCCACGCGTACATTTACACGTGCTCTCTCCCGTCGGTATAGGAAATTAAAAGACTGGGCGATGATTGCGAGCAGCCACCCACCCCCTGCTTCCATCGGACCCCTTACCCTACGGAATCTAAGGTGGCTTTCCGTCGAGGAAAAGGAAAGAGGGAAGGCGTTCGTTCTGCTTAGCGAGAATTACGGAATTGGCCGGGAAAAGTGATTGCGATTGGCCCTTTTACCGCGTTTGTCCGTGGCTCGTTTCGCCTCGTTAAAGCATCCGAAACGGACACCCTCGCTGACCATCGAAGGAAAGGTTTCGATTATACATCCACCTATTGGAACCACGACAGATACGGCTACCAAACTTTACCGATAACGTATGTATCAAATAACGATTTCCTCGCGTTAGTCTTGTTTCGCTAGATTACTAAAACGTCGCGTTACGCGTCGTCCAGAAACCTGAACAGGCTCAGACGTCCTATTGTTCGCGAGAGAAAAGAATCTTCTACCCCTGTTTGCACCTCGGCCAACGTTTCGTCCAACAAACAGAGCGAATCGAATTCGTTGCGCGTTTGTGCAGGGCCTGCGCCGTACGTTCTCCGGATCGGTTCCATCCATTATGAGGCTTATGTCACCCGACAATAGGGATTAACCTTCGGGAGAATGCTACGAGAAAGCGGCAACGGCTGCCATGACAGTGATCGTACCGGGTGTCGTTTTTAAGCCGCTTCCGAGCAACGGCTTGTTTGCAGTTCCTGCGACGAACCAGACTTCGTAGCTGGCCTCGAAGAGAACGCAGTCGATCGAAAATCGGCGTTGAACCAACAACGATAGAACCTTTTCCACGGAGATAATTTCCAAGACCCTTCGGCTTACGATAGTCGTATTTCAAATAAATAAGTCGTCGACGAGTCCAAGGTAAATAGTGCTACGCAATTTTACGCAATTATGGGTCAAACACCGATGTTCCTCCACGGGAAAAATAATCGAGAAAAGCACTTTTTGGAGCATTTCAGTTACGTTGGTCAGTGAAGGAAGGAGGGCGTGGAGTTAAGGGTCAAGATGACCACCATTGTAATCGCCAAGTCAAGGGCTACCTATGATAAAGAAATCAGCCCGATCGGAGGGTACTCCATTTTTGTAAACTCAACCGAAATAGCGCGTTACACGAGGCTTGTCTATGTATTCTTCTTCCAATGGACGACCAATGAACCACGTGTATCTTGACACTGTGACCGCTGTTCGATGCCCACCAAGCGAAACGTACAATTGCAGCTTGGCGCAATTAACAGGTCTGGTTTATTCACCGGTTAGGTTGAGTTAATTATAATCGACGATTAACAACCAGTAACTTCAGCGGTCCATTACCTCGCTTTGACCCGCACTATATGATCCCCTCGCAACGTCCGAGCTCCGTCTCCCCGCAAATGTCGCTTTGACGCGGCGCGCATACCTCGGGCTACCATCGACGCTCGAGATGCTAATTTCTTAAACTCCGCGATTCGTAAAGCCACATGCACGATCGCGACAAAGTCACGTAATGAAACCTTGTCGCGCAACTTTCACGGGTCTGTTTGCACGAAAACTTGCAACCTCTTACGCGCGTCGTCAAAGCATGAAAGGACATTGTTCGACTAAATTACTCGCTACGCAAACGCGACGCTTCGAAACTTCTTCGATACCTGTGCTATTATCTGTTCACGCGTACTTTTCCCTGCTTGGGATAAAATCATACATTCGTATGTTTACAACGTAGAATTAGACGTAACCTTCGCTGATGAAATGGAGAAAAATAAAATAGGTGGTTAGAAAGGAAGCACGTTCGATAAGAAACAATGTACGATACGAATCGTCTTAACCATGAAAGGAGTATCTGGGATCAGGCAAATCGAAGGAGACCGATAGCTATCGATTGGTCGAGGAGTGACGCTCGATATAATGCCAGCCCCGTGGGGCCCGAAACTTTTCTCATTCTAGCCGAAACAAAGAATCGCGGGGTTACGAGAGAGCGTGTCCTTATCGCGACCGAATCTTGCGCGAAGGACCGCCCCCAATCTCGAGCAATCATCGGAACGTGGCCAACGCGCGTGCGATGTATTTGCTAAATTGCTATGGCGAGCGAGGATAAGAGTAACGAGCGAGGGCATTCAAACGGCAACGTTACACGGTACGTGTAACGCTTTGCTTCGCTCTTCGAACTGCCCGAGAAGGGCGAATGGATAGAACTGCATCGTCACATTTTTATAAGCTGCGTACACTCCTCGCTAGAGTGTTCCGTTTTCTAAGCAGCCGTTCGCTTCCGTTTGGAAATATGGAAGGAATGGTGAACGGAAATCATAGGAGAAATCAGTTTACTTATCGCGGCACGGTATCGAAGTTAACGATCGAAGCAATTTTCGAGAAATCAATCGCAGAATGGTCTCGTTAATCTGGCGGGGTGGTTTCTAGATGCTCGGTTACTCTTACATCGCGTAATAGTATCGGGGCATCCCCCACGTTGGCCTTAACCCCCCCACCCTTCCCTGGCAACTCTTCGGACCGAACCACCCTCTCCGCTTCTCCGCCTCTGCGCCGTTTCCCAGCTAAGTCTGCGAGTGACTGAGTGGTTATTTAGGTAAGAGCCAGTCTCCCTGTGCAGCAGCTACCCCCTCCAACCCCACTCCGCGCCTAAGTAATGGTCCCGCAACATATTGTGCAAAGAAAAACTCGCTCGCTTATTTACGCTACTCTGTTCGCGAGAAAGGGAGAAAGAGAGAGAAAAAGAGTTCCTTCCCACTTGTCTCGTACTCGATCGTCAGGGAGAAATAACCGATCGGACTAAATCCGATGACGAAAACGCAAAAGGAGAAAATCAGCAGATTTCTCTATCGTATTAAGTAGATGCAATGCGAACAAAGCGGGCAGCAATTTAGACGATAGACTACTCGGGAGATTGTAGAATTATGGGAAGAAACCCCTGATACGATGCAACAGAAACGATCATCGCGCGATCAGGCTGGGGAAAGCCCGATCCGTGCTTCTGCTACTAATGCCTGTCGATCCGTACAAATAGCTGTGATACTTCTCGACTGGCATAATTACGGATCGGATGAACGGAAGATAGCGCTTAACTGCGTGGCGCGAAGGGTGGACCGTGATCGCGGAGCGAACGTCAACCAACTGCTGGATCAATTGATGCGCGCGGACTCTCGCCACGCATACGCGTGCCGCTCCAAACACGAAACTCGCTCGGCCAACGATACCTTTTCTCGAATCTCCTGCATCCCTTCAGCAACGTCGGCGCCGGCACGTGTCGAACGCCCGAGACACGTGCGGCACACCGCCAAAAATCGATATGCCGTCGTGGCGGCTACTGTACCTTCGACCTCATATATTATTCTAACGCGCTTTAACCTCCCGCCCGATCCCGCAAACCTTCGAACGCACGAATTTCTCTATCGTCGCGGCACAGCGCCCCGGTTCCCATGACGCGTAATCGCTCGATGATTTCGTTACGCTCGCCGAGATTTCGTCGACCAGCGATTACTCGCTCGTGCACGGTTCGACAACGAAACGTTCCCATTGAGTGGTATTTATCGCGCGGGGGAAATGGATCGCTTTAGAGCAGTCCGTAACGTAAACTGCCTATGTACCACTTCATGGGTTACAGAGGTATCATCTGCTCGTTCTCTCGAGAAAATAATGCATTCCTCGCTCGGTCGAATAAAGAAGAGAACGTTTTAAGCGTTCAACGCCTGACCGCGATTTAATTAATTCTTGGACCAAAACGCAAGCGCCGCCACCCGCGTCAACAATGGATCCACTTAAGCAATAAACAAAAATGGTACGTAGCCATTGATGGCGCACATTCAGAGGCGATACGTAGGCTGGTAGGGTAGAGATGATCTGATTACGACCGCATCATGGGAAAGTCAACTCGCAAACCGAGGGTAGAAACTCGATTCATCCTATCGTATCCTATTGTGCGAGCACTGTCACCGATGCGTATAATTCGAAGGGATCCGCGCGCATCCACACGCTCCGGCATTAATTTCGAGCACAAAAAGGTGCTCGGCGACAGAGTGCGACGAGACGAGACGTGTCTCTCACCGGCTCGTCGTGGCGATCGAAATACGAACGCGGGACTGCCAGGGTACAGTGAAAGCCTCGACTGTTGCAGAAAATAGGGGCTGAAAATTCCTGCGATAATCGAGGTAAACTTCGATTCGATGCACGCACCGTCTAGCCTGTCGAAGCTCGTTTAGGACTGGCTTCTGGCAACGCTATCGAGGCTAGCCAAAAAAGGCAAACGCGAATCGGACGTATTGGAAGCGCGGGGTGACGGGAAACGGGGAAAGGGCCGGGGACAGGAAGAAACCGCGAAGAAAGGACGGGCCACAATGGGCCGTTTATCAAAAAGTCGTGATACCGCGCTGGCAGCGCCTTTCCACCAGTACGGATAGGTCCATCAATAAAACCAAGTGATTTAGCGAGTCCCTGGCGGTCGAAGTGGGAAAAGCAAGGTGTTGGAGCACGAATTTCCAAGATAAAGGGGTCAACAATGGACGGTAACCAATGGTTGGTATTCGGCCAGTGTCGAAACGCCGCCTTCCAATCACTCGCCGATAACAATGCCCTCGGTCTGGTTTATAAATCCGCGCATTGTTGCGAACTTAAAAGCTCTCGCGACGGGGATGCAAGAGCGAGAGAGAAAGAGAGAGAGACGGAGAAGGAGATCGACGCGATGGAGAACAGACCAAGTGGCAGGGAAGGAGAATCTACTCAAGATCTCAGGCGTTGAAAGCACGTCGGAAAGGTAGAAGAAGAGAGAACGAGAGGGACGTCGAGGGAGGAGAGCGTGGGTGTTTAAAGAGTGGGAGCGAGAAAATGGTGGCAGAGCTTGAGAGCCGTGTAAAAGCATTGAGAGCACTTTAATGAATACGATTAGGGGCGTTAACTGTGAAGGATTGCCAAGCCGAAGAAAGCGCCGCGCCAGGGAAAGCTCTTTACCGGCGCCTTCGGCTGTATCCCGAGCTCGAGCCGGATCCTCGGCTCGTCGAGGAAATTTTCGGCTCGACTTCGAACGCCTCCGCGCGATCTCGTTTGCTCGATTCAATTTTGATACAACCTCGCTTCGTTAACCGTATTCGTATTTCCCGATAATTCCCTCGGTTTTGTTTACGAAGCGAGATGCGCCCGGAAAATATCGCGAGCCTAAGTGGATCGTTGGGTGGTAAGTGCTGTATCGGTCCTAAAAACAACGCGGACCGATGGACGTTTCGGTTGGTCGGCTAATCGTAAGTTGGAAAACGTTGGCCCCGGGACTCGTATCTCCGGCAGATGCACTTATCTGCCCACTAGAACGCGATGTCGCGCTATCAGTGCGCGAACGACAAACCCACTTCCTATGCACATTCTTGTTCTTTCTTGTCAGTCCAGTCTGGCCGGGAATAATCTGCCTCATTAGCGAAGCCGATAGAACCCGAGCGCTGCCTACGCGAACCGAGCCACGCGTGGAAAACCGGCCACGCGTGTCTGACCGATAGGCAAAACGCTTAGTCGTAACGACCGAAACTTTTCGTCGTTCCAATTAGCGCCGACGTTGTTACCCGAGCCATCGCGCGTGTCTCCGTTGTAACAATCCTACCTGCCTGTGTACACGGTGCTCGTTAAATTATCGCCAAAGGCGACGAATCGGGGACACTGTTTTAAGGTACGGGTAATCTATGTATCCGGGAAATCAACGCAAATACGTTACCGGTTGGGGAGAAGGAAAGACTATTTGCCTCGAATACTAGCGAAGAGTTTCAGATTATGCAAACGCGCGATTAATTTAGCGAGAGCCTCGCTCACACGGAGGACTGGCACTAATTTGGCGATTTTCGATCGGTAGGGTAATCACAGCAACGGACCTAGCGACGTTCCCGAGTGGAGAGTTAGTCCAGCCAGGCATACCAGTGTCGGAGAACACGTATGCACCGGACGCATGGCCACGTCGGCGTCGCGTCGCGACGCTTCGCGTTGGCCGCCTAAGCCGCATAGGTACGCAAACGCGCGCACGTGTGAACGACGTGGCTGCCTGCCACTCGACTCAACCGCTCTAGCTGACTCCACGCAATTATAGATCCCTAATTACGAACCCGCACGCCATGCTCTGTACACCTATCCCTCTCTCGTTTCCATCCCCTAGTGCACCGTAGCTTTCCGCGACCCTAACTCTCTCTATCCCCGCGTCCTCTTGCTCGCGCTATTATCGCTACCCGTATCTCGATCCCCGAACCCTCCGCCTCGCTATTGCCGGCTTTACTGTCTCTTCTTCCCCCGCTAGGCCTCGTCGTTGCACCGATTCCTGTTTTTCTCCTCTCTCTTTCGTCCCTCCCGCTATCCTACACCCCTCGCTACGACTCCCTCTTGCTTCGGTTCGGTTAATTAACTCCCACCTCGTTAACGGGCCCAACCGAGCAGCATTCTCCTTCGAAAAGTAAGCAATTCATCGCTCGTGATATCGAGCACACCAGAGTACGGTGTCGGTTGGAGTAAGGACTCGCGAAGATTGCCGGTTTCGCTCTTGCTACGCGTGCATGTCCTTGCCGCGATTCTTTTGCTCGGAATAGGTACGATGCAGAATCTCGCAAACAGAATCTAATTAAAGTTTGACTTGATTTTATCGCGTCGATCGCGACGACTGCTCGTCGTGTTACGCGAAACGAGTGGATTTATAATCACGGCTGGTTCTCCTAGCGAGCTCAGCCTGCTCGACGCGTTTTCCCCGTCGACATTTAAATCATCTTAAATATTCATTTAGCGCTACCGCTAGACGGTTTTTTGCGCCGTTTTTCGTAATTAACAAGGAATAACCTGATTTGCGTGCAGGGCACCTGGGACGATAATCTTTCGACGCGAATGTTCCACGATGGGGGCGGATATTGCGGACAATATCCGATACTAAGGTCTCGTGGTCTCGCGCGCATCTTGGCAGGCGATGGAACGAAGCAACGAAGAAGCCGCGCGGTCGAAAATGGGTGAAAAATAACCGAGGAGTTTTAGCGAAATTACTTAGACCCAATTAAGTCGAGTTTACCTTAGAGCTAGACGGGATTCGCGGCTTCAGCGTATCACGCTCGGTGGGAAGGGAAGAGGAGACGAAGCGAGAGCGAGCGGAAAGTAGCGGACAAGCAAAGGTGAGAGGAGGGAGAGAGAGCGAGAGAAGGGCGATGGGAATTCAGTTTCCCCCTGCTAAGAGGGTTTGCTTGTATCCCTCGAGATGCGTATACGTCATCCGATTAAAATTAGTAATTAGCTAATTAACTTAAGCGCGCAGCACTCCGGGCTAAGTAAGTTGACCGCCTGATTATGACGCATCGCTTCCGAGTTAGAATCTGGCCACGCGTTCGCGCTGACCCGCGGAAAAAAGTAACGCAACGGACGAAAGAAAGTCCACGAGCCACGAGGGAAGACACGAAACATACCTTCGCTCGTCTCGAATGTTCGTCCGCTATTTATCTCTCTAGCTACCCCATCGGGGGTTGCTTTGCATCTATGGGGAATTTTTCTGAGCCGAAGAATTACCTATTTGTGTCTATAACGAGTCGTTTTATCGTGTAGATCGTGCTTTCAATTTTTCTCCTATCGTAATCATTTCTGGGTCGGGCCTACCTCTTACGATATGACACTGCGTGACAGCAGTCCCGCGCTGAATCATCGTCGCGTATCGGATTCCGCGTATCTCGGTCCGCAAATTCCACTTTCGCCGTACGTTTCCAGCAGGCCGGTGACGTGAGTGTAAAATTGATATATGCATGAAGCGAAATCTAGTGGAAAAGTGTACGATATCGTGATATTCGAAGTAGCGCGAGCAAAGGGACGCGCGTCGTCGAGAGTGATTCAGAAGTGCTTTCCCATGTTCCTTAACTAACCGTTCGTCGATCCTGTGGACGGGTCGCATCGCGTCGCGGCGACCATACCTCGCCCAGTACGATCGCAACAAGGACCAGGCTAAAGGTCCTTCCCCTATTTTACCAAATCTCTGTCTATCATGCTTCCTATCTCTCCTGCGATTACTCTTTCGATACTCGAGTTTCTCGCGCCTGCACATCGCTACTTTTCAGATCTCTCTTCGTCGTTTTGTCTCGTTCGCGAACATTCTACATTTATTTTACCCAACTTTGGCTAATCCGCTACCTCCAGTTTTCGCGAAAACCGCAGCCACGATTCTCGGAGACGGATTCGCGAGTTCGTTTTCTAAGTGACAGTAACGTGGTCAGAGTTGCGGCCATTGGGATGCCTCCGAAGCGATGTATCATCGTTAAAGCATTATAAAAGATACGCCCCGACATCTCCCTCTTCCCTTTACCTTTCACCTCTCCGTTACCACAACAAACATTTATTTTCAGAACGGAAGATCGTCTATGGAACCATCGGTATCTAAAGCAAGTAATAGGTAACTAATTTCCCATACCGGCAGCCTCGCGTAACAGGACCCGTATGTGTAATTCGTCAGAGGATCAGTAGCGCACACGCGTCCCTGTATCTCGATTAAAATTTCTTTGAACCCTCGAGCACGGTTCGTACGTCTTTGTGTCTGTCTGTGTCTTTCAGCTTGAATTCTCGTCGACCGATGCGGGCTTCTGCTGGAAAACGACCGCGACGCCCCGATTCGTTTAACAAACTATTAACGCTAAATCCGAAGAACCCGCCGAACGAGCCCACATTTAGGGTCGATCGAAAAAATTCCACGTCCTTTCCAAACGGAAAATATAGCAACGAGTAAATTACAAATTCCTCGAATGGTACCGGAGACATCGAAGAGGTTTTTATCAAAATTACTGTTTATTTACGCCTGAACCCCATCCATTGAACCGTGACTTCGTTGCGCGAGACAACCTATGATATCCGGATACTTGGTCGACACTTTATTCGGTAACGATTCTATAACAAACTTCAAACTATGTTACATTTGTTGGTTGTCGCTAGACCTAACTGTAATTAGTGTAGGAAACTGTACGAAGGAGAGAGGGGAGAGCATACGTGTAATACTCTCGTTAATTACCTGACATGTTTAGCATGCATTACATCTACGTATACGAGGTAGCAGCACCGTACCGATCCTGTCAGTCTACCTACACGGCTGTTATGTTCTACCTATGGCCCATCGTTCGCGTTCAGGTCGAACAGCGCGTGCGACGGGTAATGAGCGAAACGAGGGAATTTTCGGTAAATTGCTAGCACGAACTTGAAATTGGAAGGAACCCGCCGGCTGTTATTAAGGCAACCATCTATCGTTCGTTATCGCTACGTAACTACAAGTCCTCTTGTCGCTTCCCCTCGTTACCGAACTCGTCCGATGCTGGGCCTACGCGATCTAATTACGAGAAATATCGAGCACAGTGTAGCGATCGGTCTTTGTAGGATTGGGTCCGAGAAGACCCAACTTCAACCGTGTTAGGGGTCAGCCGTTGTCGCCCCATGGCGACAAACACAAATAGCCGAGTTGTATATTCACCTGTGATTCGATAGAATTCTTTCGCGAACGGAAACACAAAGTGTACCTTCGAATCGTTTTATATTTGACGAGTAAGCTGCACGAATACCGTGTGGATCGAAGTGTCCAGCAGAGTGTGTCATAAAGATTTAACCGAGGTCCGCTACGAATCGGCGAGCAATCGGGAAAGAACGTTTACATTTGTAACGAAAAACGCGATTAATATCGTACGAAAAGCAAATGGACGGTAAATGACGGTGGACGGCCACGGACGTGTACGATCGGCTGTCCGAAATAATGCATAGAACGTGGAGTGCACGTAACGGAATAACAATTTCCTACTGCATTAATTAGAGGTCGACGAGGCGTGAAATCGAGGTTTACGAAGCGTCAACTAGTTTTACACATCGCGACGGAATAATAACGTCGCGACACGACTGGAATTCCGAATACATTACCTGCGCCACAGCGTGCCGCGAGCTCTGTAGCGCGGACCGCTGAAAACCAAGAGATCGGGGGCTTGTAATGATTAACGACAAATGTTAACGTCCAAAATTCGATCGACCCGCTGTCGCTGCAATTAGGATAGAGTGGAGTTAGGGGGACCATGCTCTTTAAAATTCGAATTTGCCGGCAAACGTTCGCATAATTAGAGTGACACGTGGCGTTAGCAACTCTGTTACCTCCCACGAAAATTGACGAGCTCTTCCTCGCGTTCCTGCGAATGTTCTATCAGGGTAACAGAGGTCGCGTTTCGACCCTGAAAAATAAGTGACGCCCGTCGCGTCGGTTTGCCAATGTTGCAATTTTAATTCGCCGAAAAGTCGAACTGTTCGTTCGCGGAATTGCGGTGTTTATCCGCGATCAACCGTGTAATGACCGTCAGCGGTCAATTAACACTTCCAAGACCAACGCGTGTTGCACGAACGCAAGTCTTGTATGTATCGCGAACTATGCACACATTTCGTGCTCTATCACGCAAAATAGACGCCTGGAATTGGCATTTTTATTTCCCGATATCAATTTCGAAGCGACGATGGAAGGCTTTTAATTGGGACTGCTGCGATGCTGCTGATGCTGATGGCGACTGAATCGACCAGCGTCGGTAATGGAACGCGATAAATGCCACCGACTCTGCATGCCGTTGCGCAAAAATTCTGCGAACCGAGTCGAACATGTCGAAGAACTCGATATCTTTTTACACCAAAAAAAGTAAGCTAAATTCTCTGGACGAGATTAGTTATTGCTTATTTATATGCAAGGGAGAGTGGAGTAAGTTGGATCGCTATTACTTCAACGTCTTTTGCTCTACGATTGCTCCTATTTCCTACGAAAGTTTTTAATTCTATTTAGTTACTCTTTACGTTCCCACATAAAGATATAGGACACTCGATATGCGGAAATATCGACCACAATTATTGTTAATCTCGACAGTTGAAACTGGAAATCTACTCGAGGGTAAATCAACGAGATTTTTCTCGAAGGCTGTTTAGTCGACGAAGGGCGATTGCCTGTCGATCGAGAAAATTGCGGATATGGCGCTTTCTCACTGCGACCAAACCGTCATTTCCTACATCAAATGAAACGTTCCGCCGTGCGACAGGAGCGGGAACCAATATTCGAAGATTGACTGTAATTTGTTTGTCCCGAAGCAGCAAAAGTAACGCGCTCGACTCAGACGGATCAGCAGACCCCGCGCCAGGAAACAAATTTTCCAGGGAAAAGTATTAACACGAAGCGTTGACTTTCGTTCAAATATTTTCAAGAGGATATCAAACGTAGCTTTAAAACGGAGAAAAAAAAACACTCGATGAGAGTAGAGGAAAAGAGTACAGTGCAAGAAAGCATCGGAATAGATAAGCAGAAGTGAACACGATAAGCAGTACAAAACAGCGATAAACAATATGCGAAAGAGAATGGTGAGACGAAACATGGCCATGGGCTAACATGTCATGTATATCCTGTGGTCTATCGCGTATATTTTAGTCACGAATAACAACCGATTTCTTAGCCGTTTTAAAACATATCTACAAATGTAATAAATCGCTAAGACTTCAGGAGTCTTTCCGATTCTCGAGTATCTAACATTATCTAATACCTATGATTTTTGCTGCGAAACCTGTATTTTTCTTACTCGTATAATCGAAAAAAACTCTTTAATTTTACGATCTACGATATCGGATAGAAGAAATATTCAAAATACCTGTGTTGTTCTGGTTCGAGAGCGCGTACCACTGTGAAACGATCGCTACTCCTACTCGCAATAGCTTCCTACTCCGTGATAGTGGAAATAGTTATATTTCACCGTACAAATTCTGTTTGTAAATTACTCTGATCGATCGTAAGAAACGAATACATACCGATTGACCCGCACAAGAAGAGTTAACTGTGCACCGTGATTTGAATTTCATCCGAGAAAAATTACACTGCGATGCCTGTCCACCTGGCGACTAAACGGTAAAACAGAGACTCACAGTTCCAATGGTAACGTCCGTGGATGTGATCGGTGACTTTATCTCCGAATCGTGGTATAGTGGCACTTCCGCTTATCTTATAAGTCGTGAATCGTTCGTAGCCTAAATCTAATACGGTAAGAAAAATATTAAAATTTCTGCTAGCAAAATGACCGTTTGCAAAGCGTTGGGAACAGAGACGCGAAAAGCTCGGTTTCCCGTAATTCGCATTTTACGGGCGATTGCGATGATGAACGATCGAGCATTCGAGATAAATTGGTTAAAATTAAACTCTGACAGAAACTAACAAAGGATAAGGGCGGGTAGAGAAAGGGTGACGAGAACCGTGATAGATATAGGGATGGAGCGTAGAGTGGGGAATGGGCAAACAGAGCGCAATTAACGTGCGACCATTAAATATGTACGCGGGTTACTGCGCCACGATCCACGATACGTGTGTGCAGAGGCCAGCGCAAATGCATCGGCTATCGAACGCTCGCGCGCCACTACCGATCTCTTCTTGCAGCCTGTTGGCACAGCCGCTTGATTAGTTCCGCCATATTTACATATCATTAGCCGAGTGTTTGTTCGAGTCGAGGATTCCCCTCTCGCGACATCGTTGTTCGTCAATATGGGAAATAAAACTTATCACGCAGATCGAAATACCGCGTCGGCAAAAATCGTTGAGATAATGACGTGTAAATTTTTCGTCGTACTTTTCCACGCCAACGACAGCTGACAATGACGATTAGTAAACTGTTTACAACCTGAAATTTATTGTATTTCAGTTTCACTTTATTCATAAAAATACGAATTTCGATCTTAATCTCGTTGCCTACATTGCATAACAATTTCCACTTTTTTTCAGCTTTTCTTATTTTATACACTAGGTAAATGTATTGGACAAGCAGGCGGTATTTACCGCGCGAGAAAAAATGACAACGCAATAAATAGATTAACCAACTCAACTGCTTCATTACGCCCAATTTTTCATCGGACAAATTATCTCGACGATATCATCGCGATGACTCGTCGCTGTATAAATCGTTTATATTCGGCACAATGTAGTCGATGAAAGACATCCGCTTATACCGCGGATTAAAATGTAATGAATACTGGTACATCGAGTCGTTCAAGTAAACACTTGCAAATTCGGAAAAATGATACGCTAAAAATGATAACGACGTTCTTTTCCTACGAATTTACCCCGATGTAAACCATTTGAGAACGGCTCGCTCACACTCCATTCGTAAGAAACCTTATATAAATCATAAAATGAAGATGATACGTTACTCCTACAACGTTTTACCTACTTGTTAACGTACGCGCAATCTTAACGCCTAGGTTTTCGACTACGGTAACGCATTTTGATTAACGTCTTTACTTCTCACGCATTGTCCCTCTTAATGTCAATATGGCGACGTCCAAATCAGTCTATTTAATCGTACATACAAACTCGTGCATATCCGTAGAAATTATTGTAAAAAGTACCATTTTTAAATTACTATTAAGGCAGTATGGTAATATGACTCGGCTTACGTACGTAGACTTCCTTTTTAAGCCTTTCTACTCTTTCACAGATCAAAATCTGTTAGATATGTGCGTGTTTTCTACGCGTCGTTATTGCAAATGAACAGTGTTTACAAAGTTTTAACTGGCAAAAACATTCGCGTAAATAATTTTGTAGAGATACCATACAGAGTAATTCGATACCAATTATATGAGTCAACATTGCAAACATGAGTGTATAACCTAGATAAGTGAATCGGCATCTCTATTAATTTCTCCATGAATATATTATATTGTTTGATCGGAAGAAATTTGAAGTTGGTCCTCATGGTTCGTTAACTGTCACGAAAAGAACAAGGTAAACGTCTAATGAACAATAATCAATAAATAAACAAACAGACAACATAGATAATATTACAATCGTGAAGTAATTACGTATCCTTATAGGATGAAGTGCAAATGGTACTTAATTATCATCGTTATCGATGCCACAATCAAGGTTGTCGGTATACAAACGATTGCATTGTTTCTCAAGGCAGTACAGAAAGCTCTGGAACTGCTTACGGAAATCTGTAGCCATTACGAGTAACCTAATTCTCATTCCCTTTAGATATTCTAGATAAGTAACAAACACAAATGCATAACTGAACACGTACAAATTTGATAAACTCTCAAAAGTAACTCCTTGATTAAAGTTACCAACTGTTATGATAGTAAATAGTTTCGGATTTACCGTCGCGGAGTTACCGTATCAGACAAGTACCTTCAACGAAACATGCTTCGCTCAAGAAATCTTGGCATTCGATGAAAAGTAATCAAACATTATTCAATGAAAGAAAGAAAGTAAATATCTAGCCATGAGCATAACCAACGCGTTCGTAACGCATTCTAAGGTAACTAACTCTAACTAGTGGCAGCATTGCTACAATCAGTTTCCAGCATAGCTGACTCGAATTGCTCAAGCACTTGCATGCTCTCCGGGGACACAGCATTAATGCCCAAACGTTCCTTGTATCCGTTTCCGGATAATCGTCGCCGAGAATAATTGATAGTGTCGTTCATTGCTTGTTCCGGAGTGTCGCTGTCGCTCGTGCTGCTAACGCTGCTGCTACTGGTTGAACGTCTGCCACTGGATAAGTCTTGTCTCTCGGTATCAGCCTTATCATCAGGAACTGAGACCTCGTTGCGAAGTTCTAAGAAATTGCTTTGTGCGTTACATAAAGATGCCGATTCATGGCGATCCCTTCGATTGCTCGATACAATTTCCGCGAAAGATGCGATACGTCTTGAATAGTTCGTATCATTTTGACACGTGCCAGACAGTGTACTGTCCTCTTCGTCGTGATCAGGTTCACATTCGACTCTTATATACGTATTACCACGTTTACGTTCATACGTGATAACGTCGGCTGCTCGCGTTAACGAACTCGAAGTGGAGTCGAACGTATCGCTCTTGGTTGCATTATCTTTCTTTTGCCCCTTCTTCGCTGCGCTTCTGTTCGACAGCCAACTGGTCTGCTTCACCTCTCGATCGGTGAAGTTATCTTCAAAGTTACAGGACGACGTGTGCGTCCTGGTAACGAACTCGCTATTTGTATCTTCATCCGCGGTTTCACTGATATCGAGTTCGTTCTTCTCGGACGCATTGCCACTCTTGTATACTAGCTTTGCTCTAGATGGCGCTGGTATATGCGCTTCTTCCAATTTCACGTGCTCGAAGAATTTTGTGAGGGCACCGCGTTGCAATTGGACCGGAGACTCGTTTCGTTCGTTTGATTCCAACTGGTAGTCTTGATACAGTTGTTGTCGACCGATGATAGAGTCTTTGTCAGCTGCACCGAAGTCTCGTAAGTCTCGAGGATTATCGGTGACGATATAGGACTTGTTATGGCCTGCGAACAATGAGTGGAGAAGACCACCGGTTCTTGGCCTGTACTTTGGACGACTACTGAACACGGTTGCCTCCTCTGGCTCGGTTGACTTTGTGATTTGTAATTGTTTGTCGGATTCTCCACTATCGTAGGAAGGCAGTAAGATTTCTGTGGCTCTGGCAGATCGCAGTTGATTGATACCGAATTTACTCCTTGACTGCCTCGCCTTGGATTTTCGTCCGTTAAATGGCGATCGTTCCAACTGATACTCGGCTGTAATGGAGAGGTTCTCTGTGTCGATGATGCGGTTGAGCGCTGGTACTGCGCGGTTTGTTTGCTTCTTACGGTTACGACTGACTGCGTCGGGCAACTGTTTACCGACGAACATAGAGGAGTGGGCGACAGAGATTTCGGTCTGAAGGCGAGAGTTGTAGCCTGATGTGGTTGGCAACTTATAATTGAGCATTGCGGTGTGACTTTGGTCTTCGGAAGACTGACTTGCCCTTCTGGCTGGTTCTGTAATTTTTTTGACGATGAGGTATGACTGGTGTTTTTCTGATTGGACGCTACTGACTGGTAACTGGTAGGCGTAGGACACTTGAGGTTCTGCCCTATCGACATAGGCGATACTCGACCGGGGCAACTGATTGAGGACGATGGAGGAGTAGGACACAGCACTTTCTCGTTGTTCGGTATTAACGGTTGAGGAAGGCCCGACATCCGACTGGTTGACGGTTGATGAAGAGACACTGTTCGAGGAGATTGGGATGAGGAAGGTCGAAGAGGGAAGCTGACCGATGCCGATGGCATTGGAGAATCCTCGCTTTTTCTGAGCTGCATCACTTTTATGAAGTCCACAAGACGCTTTATAGATCTCTGAGTCTTCTCTTGTTTTCCTAATAATTCCTGACGCGTGCGATGTTGTAGCTGTGAGAATAAAGATAAAAGGATTTGTTACACAAATGATGAACACCGTGAAATACGAAAATAAGTTAAAACTTAAAAGTCACGTTGATTTTCTAACGGATAATATCGTAACAAAGATGAGCATGCTCTTAATACACGATGTAACGAACAAATCGATTTCGAATATTTCCCGTTTTTTGTAGTATCTACGCACATGTAGTTTTTTAATACGAATCTATACTCGTGTACTCTATTTGACGATTAACTATATTTATAACTGATAAGAAATGCATAAGCAATACACAATTTGAATTTAGAAAGAAGAAAGGATGAAACATTAATACCACTTTTTTTTACAAAACATTAAAGTCGGAATTGTTCGCGAAGGAAGCATCGTGCATTCCGTGTTTTCACGGATTAACGAATAAAATTATTGCTGTAGACGTATGGTGCACACGATCGAATATTATGTACAGTTCAATTTAAAAGAGATAGTTTTTACGTACATAGAGTCTACACCAATAATGTTAATAGAAGTTATAAAATGTCAGAGACAAATCGATTCATTGTAAAGTAAAGAGCCTCGATAGGAAAGTAAAGAATCACGTTTCCGATAGGGAAAAAAATCGACGTGTCTTTGAAAAATAATATTCAAAACGAAAAAGACAAGGAGAAACGTAGAGATCTTGCAGGTTCTCACCGATGAAAAAACAAAAGAGATGAAAAATATTTGCGTACAATTTCATTAAATGAACAGCATTCCAAATGAAAATAAATATTTATGAATTTCTTTCTACGCAGGCCACAGGACGAACCTGAAGTGACTGGCCGAGTAGTTGTGAGCGTTTTTCCAACTCGTAAACCTGCAATCTCAGATCCGAGTTTCGCTCGCGCAGCTCATATCTTTCTCTCTCTTTCTCCTCTGCAAGACATTTCGCGTTCAATACACGTTGCTTTTTTGTGCCCTATTACCGACGATCGACCAAAAAGTTCTTCTTAATTGCAAATTCTTCTGCCGTATTCGAGGAGCCGGTCTCACTCGCGGACACTTCTTCCGGCAGGCTGCTCTCTCGTTTATTCTCTCTGTGTGTCTACGCTCAATAAAGTCTGCGGCAACGCTGCGATACCTCGTTGCACGTTAAATCTAGAAATTGTGGACCCATGTTACACAATTTCCCGCTCTTCATTGGTACAACGTGCCTGCATTATCTAAAAGTTCTCTTTTTTTACCATTGGAACTGTACGCTAACTTTCGGTTATCGAATATAACCGAAAGTACCGCTTTGCTTTTTTTATTAAGCATATAAGGTACATTAAATAGATTCCGGACGGTGTCGCCGCGAAATGAGATAAGCGTGCCACGAACATTCATAACAAGCTAGTGTCTGCAGGAAACAAGAACTTTTTTGTCAATCACACGATCAACGTTACTACAGGTAAAGATCCTTTTAAAGGCCAAGGACGATTTACCGAATTCTTCGCTCTTCTTGAACGACGGACGTCCTTCCTCTTCCTCATCCTCCTCTCCTTCTTCGCCGTCATCGATCTCTTCCTCCTCTATTAACGCGCATTTGGGACATATTCTTGGTGGCGCCGGTGATATGGAGTGACAAGACACGTGATAATTGGATGCACAATTTTCACACACCGTAAGCGTACCTGTACCAACAGAAAATTACTCGATATATATTTTCATTTCCAAGGAATTCTATTACCAACTCAATGAAACTTACAAATCAGGTAACTGTTCTCTGGATGAAACGTTCGTAACGTACCTGGATTCCTGCAGGTTATACAGACTGCTGAATCATTGCTGATCCTTTCGATTGTCAGACTGGAAGGTAAGCCTGGTATGTGTACAGCTTTGTTGCCAATCGATTGAACAGACTTTACGGTGGGCACAGGCAACTGAATCTGACTGGGTCCATTTTCGGCTTTGACTTTGTTGGTGAAAACTTTACTTTCGGTTACGTTTCTAAGAATATTTGGCCTCGTAGTAGATTTCTGTACTGGAATCAATGACTTCATCACAGCCTTCGACGACGGTGGTGACGTCGATTTCGGTGGTAAAACTTTTACAGGGGGAGGCGATGGTCCGTTCATACGTGCGGTTGTTTGCCGTGTTTGCGGAACATTTCCAGATTGCAGATACGAATGTCTTTTCCGTTTCTGAAATATGTTAACGTACAGTTAGTACCAACGTAAACGATCAATTGTATCGGTATACCAAGACGACACTCGGATCATTTACCGTTGGCACATCTAGACTGGAATAAACAAATTGCGGATTGGCGGTGCTACGACGCTTCCTCTCAGCCCTTCTGTTCTGCAATTCGGCGCAAGTAACGGTAGTGATAAGGCCAAGTGCGCTCAGAAAATTGATTTTTTCAAACGTCTCGACCTTGCACTCTTTTTCTGATTCTTCCTTTTCAGACTTTTCGTTGGAATTCTCGTCCATGGAGACCTCGATAACGTCGTCCTCGCCAGAGATCGTTTCCACCGAACTTGACCGTTCTCTAAACACGAAACGAGTCAAGTAAATGGTACTATTGATTCCCAGAAATGTAAAAATTGGGTTGCGGTTACTCACTTTGTCGGTATACCATCATCCTGCGCGGGTGATGGTACATCGCCGTTTCTGACGACTTCTTCGTAGTCCTCCTTCGATTTCTTCGCATTGAAGTTATTCCCAGCGGTTTTAAGCTTCGTCTCGTTGTTATTCGTAATATGATTATTGTTGTTCAAGCCGAGAAGCGACGCGATGGAAACTTTCGCCCCGTTCGCATTTTCCGCTTTGAACGTTTCGACTTCCTTGCGCAGCCGCTGGACAACTTGCTTCTGCGCATTAAGATAGCAAACTATGAGCATTGGTCGTCGAAAACTTTCTTGGCAGACTGTGTTGCGGATCGTTTAAATACAAATTCGTGCCGTCGAGCGGCCAGGGAATATACACATGTATATTCTTAGCAAACTGTTCTATAAATCGCGAAAACCGCGTCGAACGCGAACACCGTTGTCCATTATACCTAAACAGAGATTATGAAGAGCACAATAATCTTTCAATTCTACTAAATGAATTCTCTCACCGGACAACACGTTTCTTAATTATCCCACAGTCGGACGAAAAATGAACAAGTATTCTACGAAAAAGAAACATCGGCCGAGTTGATTACGAATTCCTCGTTCCACAAACTCGTACTTTTTCTTTACTTTGCCAAAGTTCTTATCGAAAAGCGATACTGCTTCGAACATCGATCTCCCCGGCCAACTTCTCTGAAGAAAGGAAGAAACGGAGAGATTTGCTACGTTTACTGCGAGAGTGCAAATTTAGCCTGTAAAACCGCATCCTAAAAAATTTACCGCCAGAAGGTGAACGCCCTGTATATAGAACATTTCCAATAAAAAAATCAATAAAACTAACGAACAACTTTCAAGTTTTTGGAAACAGAGTTAGGGGGTGAGACGAAGGACGAAGAACCGTCGAAGAGCCAAAGCGGAGAAACGAGTGTGGGAAAACATGGAAAGTCGAGAGGAGGCAATGTGACAAGGTGAAGACTAACAGTGGAGGAGAGAAGAAAGAGAAAAAACGGGGAGATTTCGTAAAGAGCTGAAAACGTTTCTGCGGGACATTTTATTGATTGAGCCCTCCCGCCGCGCCGTTGCATGGCCGCTACTCTGCTTCCTCTTCGCCAAACTCCAATTCTCTCGCTCGCTCTCTGCGCTCTCACCGTCTCTCACACCCTCCGCCAACTCCTGGTCTGTGTATTCCCGGTCTATGTACACCCGGACCCCCACCCCCTCCTCGGAACGGACTCTCTTTATCCATTCCTATCCGTTTCGTGTATTTCCTTTGATCCAACGGCAATCTACCTGGATCGGCCGTTTATTGCCAACGTGGAAAGCAAAGAAAAACTGGTGAATAAAGTTGGAAGAAACAGCAAAGAAATCAAGAGGGATGGGAGGGACGCGTCCGCGCCAACAGGATTACCGCGGAGATGTTTGGGAAAGGATGCTGCGACGTAGCAAAGCGCATCCACCGGGGAGACTTGCCTTTACTTCCAACTCATCGTCGATTCACGAATTTGGAAAGAAACGCGTCCAAAGAGACTTTGAGGGGTCTTTGAAAATAGTTTCTTTGCGTGTTCGAGAGGTCATCTTCCTTTTTAATGGATGGATAGAAGCTCAAATATCTCAAATATGTAAGCAAGAATGAATTGTTAGTTTGTTCGAAATAAAACTCGAAAGTGACTCTACATCGAGCTTTCGGGAACCCCAAGATACGAAGGGATTGGCGCGTACGAGGAAGGAAAACAATAGCTGTCCTTGTCTATCGTTGATACGATCGACAAAGTTTGGCAAAGGTAGTCGGTTAACTCACACAACGAGTTCGTTATTTAATTATAACTGTGCATTGCTCATTTTAGCGGGCGTCCTACGAAGATATTGCAAGCAAACGCGGACTCCACGCGAAAGCATAAACTCGATAAAGTTTGGGAAATTCTCGATGAGCGCAGCCTAGCGGTATGTATTACATCATTTACATGATACTCGAGGAATCTGCAAGCTAACTCAAAGTCGATACACGAATTTAGATCTATAACGTCTGCGACACTATGAGTAAGCGCGTTACTCAGCTTGTCGCATGCACGCAGTGACATGGTAAGTACTGAAAATATCTGCAGCCTAATGGTCGATTTGATAACGTTCGCAACATTTTAGCGACGCGTATAGTTGATGAAACCAATATAGTCGTGTACTCGAGGTACCTTTGAACGAAATTTATGCTACAATTTTCCTTTGAAAAATTACCCTAGGCCGTTCGAAATGCTACGACCGAACAACAGTCGTTTCTGTTCGTCCCTGAACTGTTGACATCCAACCCATTCGAGGCCGCTATCGTCTTCATTCTCTACAGTTTCTACGACCTCGCTATATTTCTTCCACCGAGTATATCTGCAAGCTAATGCAAGATCGATACGGAAAGTTGATTCGATAACGTTTAAGAAATTTTTCATAAAAGTAACCTCGTACTTATCTCGGTAGAATCAACAACGCGTACCGTAACGGTTAAATGGTAATACGTATTTCCACGAATAGTAGGGAAACACGTATTCGACGTATCCGCAAGCTAACGCAAGGTCGATACACAGCTTGATCTCGTAATGTATATGTATATCGTTCACGAGGAACATCCTCAACCTTGTCGCAATTACGATGGACGAAGTTCTACACGATCGTGAAACTCCAGAACTTTCGTACTACTTTGTTCGAGTAACATATCCTCGAATACCGAATATGCGCGTGTATATTATAAAAGTTTATAGGCAATGCGAATGCATGCAGCAACAGACGCAAAGTTAAGAGACTTAATATACTGATTACAAATACAGTTGCAACGGTGATGCACTTAAATGACGGGAGTAATACCGTGATGGGCGTTAAAAGCATATTCGTTACGCCAGGTGATAAATGATTGAGAAAACTTGTCGCAAAGTTTGTTTTAACCTTGAAACTCAAGGCAACCTTTTTTCACATTTCTGTATATTCCATTTGTCGATGAGAACCGAATGTCGCAAACGAGCCGTATAATTTTCTCATAAACAATGTTTAAACTTTCAACAGCGTAAAGCGTGCAGCTCTTTCAAGAGCCTGTACATATTTCGAGCGTCTCGTCGCCTCGAAAATATTATTTCCGTGCGATCGATGCATCGATCAAGAAAGAATTTTCCCTCGAAAGGGTTAGTTCGACTATAAAATACTGCCTGTAACGTAACGCGCTGATATCGAGATGATAATTTCATACGACGTCGCTTCTATTCGCACGAAACGACAAGCTTAAATACGGAACGTAAACGTTCATGGACACGCCTGGCCTGGATCATCGCGAAAGAGTGAAGCTCGAGGAAATCAATTCTCAACTTACCTGGCATCTTCCCAACGACACGATGTGCAAGTGAATCTTTTGTATCTGGCCGAGAATGTCTGTGTTCTGCAAAGCAAAGAGATATAAATCATTTTAAACTCGCGATGCCATACGTTTCTACGCATATACTGTGCCGTTCAAACACGCAAACTGTTGCCGTAATAACGCAAAAGATAAAAAAATCAAAGAAATGCTCGGTTTTCATTTGAAATTTCCCAGCCTACTTCGGTATGGTAACTGTAGCATTACAACCGTGACATAAGATGTAGTTATACGCGGAAGACAATCAATTTACGCGCCACGTAACTGACGTAACAGTCACCACCGCCTAATTATAGATCTCATAGTAGACAATGGCGTATTTTTAATTCGAACAAAAACTTCGCTGTTATATTTTTTATCGAAAAAATCGTGACAACAGGTGGAAACGATAATTATTCGATTACGGTACAGTGTACCTTTCTCCTCAAACAAGTGTAGATCAATTCTGCCGTAATTACGTCCTTTTCAATTAAAGTGCCTACAATCGCGTATTTATCAAGTTCGGATTGGATTACAGATTAGAAAAGGTGAAATTACTTACGTTGGGGTCATCTTTCAGCTTGCCCACACAGATCTATAATTCAAACAGAAAGTTCCAGATTAATTACCTTTTAAATGTAATTTAACTATTTCGTCTAATCTTGAAATATCACAACTTCGTCAAGTGGTTGAAAAGTAAAAGTTTTAAAGAGCGAAAAAGATGGTAGGGAAGAATTGTAAATGGATCGAATGATACCGACCGAAAGTATGCGAAACTGTAATAGAGACGAATATACGTATGTATAATTTCGAGTTACGCGAGACAAGGTCGGTAGAGCAGGGCCCAACGTCGATCGTGCGCTGAGAAAAACTTTACTCTGTGCGCATATCCCTCTAGCGTTCTTGCTAGTTAATAAAAGTTTGCTCGTAATGGGCGAAACAAGGCACGCGCGAACGTACGATGCGACATTATTGGTTTATATGTACCAAAATACGTTGGAAACTCGTCGATAGTATGCCTTGACCTTATGTGCATTTACAATGCAAAGCTTATCGCTAATGAAAAGTTAATAATAAATTTCTAACACGATCGGTATTATAATTCTAACGATAAATATTCTTTAACTGCTGATGGTAAATTTGACAAGTTTCTCGTTAAACATAAGGGGAGAGGATAAGTACGAGGCGTGATGGGATATAGTAAAAGTTGGTTGTCAAACAAAAGCTGATGGTCAAATTGAAGTTTATGGTAATTAAAAGAAAAAACGAACTGATCGAAGACAATATTTAGACAGGGGAAGAAAATTGAACGCGATAAGGAGAGAGAATAGAACTACGTATAGGAGTTAGGATGATCAAGAGAGGGAGAGAGAGAGAAAGACAGGGGAAGGGGGTTAACTGAACAAGTGAGTAACCGAATGAACGAACGAGAGAGGGACGGAATATTGGTTCTCAAAGTCATGCGACGCATCGGTCGAAGCACTCTACCACAAAGGTTAAGGTCTGAACACTCGTTCACCTTCGAGTTTGTATGTTTCGTAAAAAAAAAAAAAAATAACCACTGTTCTGCGCAAACTTGCCCCATGATTTAAGGCGAGCAAAAGTTACTTCGGAACTTGTTACGCTTCTTTCGCTTTTGATAGCGCGCAACGCTGTTCGTGCAGCCGAAGATGAAACAGTTTTACAAATGTCCAATACGAGTGAAAGGAATGTTAGGAAATGCTATTATGTACTATTAAAAAATAGATCGGACAGACATATGGCATATCAGTATCTCAGTTTTCGTCGGTGTCCCGCACTAATCGGACATCTTTGATCGCGATGATTGTTTCACGAATCTTCGAGGAATTTACGTTAAAGAAACGAATTCAGTAAATATAGTATGGAAGTATGCATTTATGCACGCGCGCGCGTGCCTTGTGCGTACATGCGTTCGTGCACGCATTGTACGTGGAAATGCCAAGAAAACTGAACAAAAAGAAACGAATTTCCAAAGAAAAATGTTGCGAGCGTTTAATTATCGATTGCTTTATAACGTTCCCTCGGAAATAAAGTATTTAGCATCGACAGATACGTGCTAAATCGCTTGCAAAAACTTGTTCACTTTTTATGTTGATTATTTATCGAGCGTGTTACCTAGATTTTTCAATCAATAGACGACAGCGCGTGCAATAGTAGGAAAAATTCGGTGCTCGGTTAAAAATTATTCGTCAACTTACTCGCCCACAGGTTCCTTTGGATTTGTACTCTCAATCTTTAAATCGCTTTCGACATACATATATGCACATATCATGCATCGTGAAACTCACCTGATGATCGCGTATGGCATTTTTCAGCTTATTTTGCACGGCGAGAATTTCAGCTTGCAAACTCTTCGATATCTCCATATTTTTACTATGCGTTTATTCGTTTTTCCTCCCTGTTCAAAAATCCGGCTGATTTTAGCGAGAGAAGAGGAGGACGGGAAACCCCTCCTCCCTCTCTCACTCTCACTCTCCCACCAAATTGACGAGAACAGCGGTATACGCTCCGATCAACCGCACGCACGGCGCGCACCAGCCACCAACTCTTCGAGCCACCGCGACGACACTTGACCGTTTTAACTTAGGAAAATCGAACAGGTAAAAATGTCACAGGCACACTTTGTCCCTCTGTTACGTACGTACATATGAATATCCTTATTTCACGGCACCGAACAGACCAAATAACGTCGTGAAACCGCGTACCAAAGTGAATTGTTCGCTCATCAACGAGCGTCTGTGCTGCCACCAGCACTGTTGCCTCCGTACACGGACGTGCCAAGTTGCTCGAGATCCCCTGGCACCCCTAGCCCTAGCCCACAATCTTTCTCTCTTTCTCCCCCAGCCTTTCTTCCTCCCTCTCGTTGCGTTGTATGCCCAGGGATCCGACGCGCTCCTTGAAAGCGAGTTTTCGCGCCAAGCTTGTACAACCGGTATGCGTGCTGTACCAAACAGCCTTCCAGTTTATCTTCCAATTTTATTTAACTTGTATTTTCATTCACGTTCGACAACCGACACGACTTGCACTTACGAATTTACAAAACCACAGGACGGACAAGGAAAAGATTTTCTCGAGACAAATCTTGTATGATAGTGAACGTTGGTAATGCCGGCGATAGTGGCGCCACGTATTTGCGATTACGAAACGAAACGAAACGGCGTTCACGGTAGGAGACAAGCGTACTCATTCCTTGAAGCCGGAGACGCGTTTCGGAATTTCTGCGCATTTGAAGATACGTCTTAACATGGCTACACTTATTAGGCACATTAAGTTAGATTAACAATTATATCCCACGATTTGTATCCTTTTCATACCTCTATCGATTCATTATTCTAGAAAACCTACTTTCTTGAAAACTACAAAAAAATACTATACTCTTTTCATACATGTAAAACTTTAATCATATACAGTCTATAACTTCATATACTATATATTGGTTGCTCCTAGAGGAAATATAAATACACGCACATATATACTGGAGTGTGGAATTTAAATCGATCATCTGTACATGATAGCAGTACATCACGTGATCTTTCTTCATGTATACATGGTATAGACTGTATATTTTATAATGAATACATATAGAAAGATATGATAATATCTTCATCAATTTATTTTACGCTATGGTAAACTTCCACCATAGAAATGGACTACTTTTTGTATATAAACAGAATTGCCTTAACAATTTATATTAATTGCAGAACTTCCCTTGAAATTTCTGTAGAAGTTAAAAGTTTAGAACACGGTAAAGACAAAGAATATCAATTCGTCGATTTACATCTACTATAAATTTTTCTAAATTTTCAAATAAATTATAGTTACATGTTATGATTATATTTTTTACTTATCATTTGTAACAATAAAGATATTTAGTAAATACCACCTTATAGAATTTAAAAAAGTACTTTTATACTCGTTCAAATTGCTTTTGTAAATGTTGCGTTATCTTACCATTGAGAGTAGATTAAGATATATGTTTATAGCGTAAATATCAAATAGTACTCAAATTATTATACTGTTGTTTAACCTTTCAAGATAAAGTTTGACGTTCGTTGTATACTAGTTTGATCGACAAACACGCATGCGTAACCCTTAAAAAATTGTGCTCTACTGCTCAAGTATCTATGATTTCTCATGTACGTTAACCATATAGTACAATATAAGTGTAATTAAATTAATTTCAATAAACTTCTTTATAGTGTTAAGTTTATTAAATATTGTAACTTCATTCAATTTTTATTGCAAAAATAAGAAAATCAATATCATGATATTTGAAAGGCTGAGAGGTTATGTTACGATTATTCCTTCCGTTTTATTTAGAAGATATTATAACTTATCCAATTTACTATAACGTTTTCGACAATAGTTACAATTTCTTCAATATAAACTTTTTTCTATTTTGTCTTCTCTTTCATTTAATAGTATTAAAAATGTCGTCTAAGAGATCCGCGACTACGGAATTAAATCATGACAATTGGCAAGAAGAACACGAACCCGAAGACGCCGGAACATTTACAAAAGCATCCGATGATGTACTTGAAAAAAGAGTTGTTAAAAGGGCTAAGCGTCGTTTACAAGCTACAGAAGTAAGTAACTCTTGTATTTTTATATTTGTTAATTTAAGTACTTCTATATTTATCATTGATTAATTTTCAGGATAATACCAGAAGTACATTCGGTACATTTGCAGGCTTTAAAGTAGAATCATCTACACCTCAGAGTTCACCATTCAGCTTTTTAGTTAATAGTAATACTCCTGATGCAAATTTAAAAACGCACACAACCGTCAACAAATCTCCAGCAAGTAACGGAGCATCTAAAGGCAGTGAAAATGGCACGAATAAAAAAGAAAATTCTGAAGTGCAAACATCATCCAGCACAACTACAAGTAAAAAGAGTTCTTGCGAACAAGAAGATCAAAATATATTTAAGAAATCTTCTGATTATTTTGCTAAATTAAAAGGGTTGAATGAAAGTGTGGCACAATGGATTAAAACTCATGTAGATGCAAATTCATTTTGTATTCTAACACCTATTTTTAGAGATTATGAAAGATATCTTAAAGAAATTGAAGCAAAACATGGAAATGGAACCGATAAGGCAACATATATATCAGAGAATGTGCAGCCTGTGCATACTAGTGATAATAAGGAGAGTCCAAGTACAGAAAAAAAACTTACTAACTCTCCATTTGGAGGGACAAGTCCAAAATTTCCTTTGAATTCAACAGATTGGAAGCGTGAAAAATCAATTTTTGACCTATATTCACCTAAATCTGTATTTGGTAAATCAGAGCATACCGCAGATATTAGTAAATCTATTTTTAGTAATACAGAGCAATCTACGGGTACGCATAAATCTGTTTTTGGTAACATAGACCATAATGCTGGGACTAAAAGTGTATTTGGAAATGTGAACTCAGAAAAGAACTCGTTTTTGAGTAAACCATCTACTGTCTCAGATAATAAATCAGAAGAACAAGAGTCAAAATCAGATTTAAAATCTACGAGTAGTTCTTTTGGTCCAGCTAGTACTTTCTGTTTTGGTCAAAGTTCTTCTACTACTAGTAATACACCAACTGGTTTTAGTTTTGGAAGGTATTTGGAAGGCTCTCTCATTTACTCATGTATAAATCAGTACATTTTAATAACGTTTTAATTTGTAGTGCCAAACCATTTACATTCGGAGCTCAAGTTGTAAAACCACAAGAGTCTGAGGATAAATCAGAAACTGAAGTAAAAGATGATGAAGATGAGGAACCACCAAAAGTAGAGTATAAGAAAGTAACAGAAGAAGGTGCCATCTATGAACAAAGGTAATACTCTGTAATAAACATATTTCTAATAACAAAATTTACTCGTATTGCATTTGTTACAGATGTAAAGTTTTCATAAAGAAAGATGGTAATTTTACTAGTAGAGGTGTAGGAATACTGTTTTTAAAGCCAACTCCAAATGATAAAACGCAATTAATAGTACGTGCAGAGACCTCTCTGGGAAATTTACTGCTCAATACTTTATTAACTGAAAGTATTCCAACAGTACGCATGGATAAAACCACAATAATGTTGGTTTGTTTGCCAATGCCTGAATCTACACCACCACCGGTATCAGTCTTGTTAAGAGTAAAAACAGCTGAAGATGCAGACGCGTTAATTAACGCACTGAATAAACATAAGAAATGAAGGAAACAATAGGTTGTATTGAAACTTGCAAGAGATATGAGAGTTGGTGTTACAACGCAATTAAATAAGACATATGTGACATGTTATACACAGAACATATTCAAATAAATTTGAATGATTACTAACGATTCTACGGAAAAAATACAATTTTTCGCTGTTAAATATAAATTTCATGTATGTTGGAAGATTTTTTACTTTAATGCTACAATATAAACTGTTATGTAAATTACGACTGCAAAAGTAAAATTCTTTTTTATTTTCCACTACACGAAATATACTCTATAACGTCATTACTGTAATTAATGTTGATATAAGAATGTATACTTAAAAAATAAATGTGTCTGAAATTTAGAACAATTAATATACATACTTTTATTTGTCAAGATTATCACAATACTTACAAAATTTATTTTCATTTATATAACAAAAATAGGGATACTTAAATTTTTTTCTTTTCGAATAATAAACAAATTTCATAGCATCACTAAAAGAAATTATAAAGGAACTGTAATAATTAAATGACATAATATATTTTTAATATAACCTATTTTACATACAATTATAAAGATAATTTGTCATTGAAAATAATGTCTATATTGAAATTATTTATATTAACTTTACGTGTGTAATTGTAGTAAATTTCTATTTTATTGTGAATAAGATTTATTTCAAAAGAATTGTATATTTTTACCACTCATAATGTATTTACAATTTATTTCGCAATGTTAGTGAATATGCCTAATATACAGAACTATAGAGAATTACTAAATGATACTAATATAATAATTATATATTAATCTGTTCAATTATTAATAGACAAACAAAAAAGAACAATTATATTTTACAAACTGAAAATATTATAATTTAAAATCATTAATTTCTATACGAAGTTTATGAAAACTGTCACTGTAGAACGTGCATATTCTATTTACAGCAGTATTAATGATTTAGTAATTGAAAGATAACTTCGCGTTGTATTTAAATTGCAAAGCTGACATGTAAATCTTTAAAATATGAACATTTTTAAACGTTTAATGCAATTAACAGCACATTATTCTAAAAGCATTTACAGAATGCAGCTTGAAAAAGTAGTTTTAGAAACATTGTATGTACAGTAGTGTTAATACACATTTGTATCCTAATAATATAGATACTCTTTAATAATGATATGCCTTATACAAAAAGATAATAAAATAAAGTTGGATTTTCTTATAAAATATTGTAGTATTATGTTCTATATCTGTTTTAGTAATGTACATGTATTAAAAGTATTGCGAAGATTACTTTTACATTTGCTAAGCCCTTTGAGCCATAAATGGTGTTAAAGCACCTCTTTGTCCAAGACCTAATTGTATATGTTGCATATGTATTTCGACACAATTTTGAAAAACTTGTTGATTCTGTGGACTCAGTTTTGAACGTATTTGTTCCATAGTACCCTGTAATACTTTCAGTTCGTATGCGTTTCGGTCTGAATCAGATAAACTCTAGAACATGAGAAAAATTGTATAAACAATGGTGTCAAGAAGTAGTGGTTATATCGAACGAATGGTTAGTATTACCTTCACTTGAAGCATTAGAGCGGTTAAATCTGTTACTAATTGAGTCATTTTCCCAGGTTCCTTGTCATTGATAATATTATTTCTAGTGATCATATCTGCCGCTTCCTGTCTACACTTTTCACGAAGGTGGGATGGAGCTAGCATAGCAGCCACGCTAGGTTCAGGAGCCATTTCTTGACATAATTCTTGGACATCGTTCAGAAAATCTTGAAGAGCAGTATTCATTTTCTCCAATTCAACCACAATTCTAAAATCAATATAAATATGTATAGGAGAATCGTAAATCTAATATACATTATTAAATAAAGTAGTCAATTACCCTGCATATCTTCTCTCAAAATCCGGTGGAAGTGGTTCTCCAAAAGATCGTCTTTTTTCTGCTTCACTATTCATCTCTTTCAATTTTTTAAGCTTTATTTTTTTTGCGGCTAATATTTTATTTACTTTTACCATAAATTCAAGTAATTTAAGAGGATAACCATTCATAGTTCCACCAATATGAGATTTCTTTGGCAGCGCTACAGAAGCATTAGATATTAAAGGATCGCTATTTAGACGCGGAGACATTAACTTCATTGCATACGGTGGAGATGGTACATATTGTACATGTCTAGGTCTAAACTTTTGAGCAAACGATGCAACACTTATTGTTTCTGGTGGCTCATTTGACAGTACTTCATAATCTGGGACACTATGTGTTCCAAGTCCAGCACGTTCAAATGTAATTCTATAAGTATTATTACTAGTATCCACTGCATCAATACTTCCAGTGAATAATCCATCTTGTGGTTTTCTCAGTCTTGCTGTAACTTTGGTACCTATTACTAATTGCAATGGTATTTCTGGTGGTAAATCTTTGTAACTATTAACATCTGCAGCTTTTCTTTGCTGTAGCATTCGAATTTTTTGTCTTTTCCTTTCTAGCTCTCGTCTTTCTTCTTCAAAGAATGATTGAGAACATCTTCGTGGTTTACCCATCATTCTTCTTATTTTACACCATTCAACACGAGTTAATTTCCGAGTTTTTAATTGTGGAAATGATTCTTTCAAGCATATCATAAAATCATTATCACCTTCAAAAAGTGTCTTATCAATGTTACTATAGAACCACTCGTAACAAACCCATTTGTGTGCTTTTGGTAACTTTAATAAATTTCTTAATCTCATGCCAATCTTTTGTCCAATTTTACGATCTGGAGACGAAGGTTGTAAAGGTTTATCAGGTTCTTTTTCTTGTTTAATTGGTGTCACTGTAGGTGTCAATGGTTGGGTTAACATATTATTATTTTTTCGTGGCTCATTGGTTATTCTATTTTGTTTTTTTGCTGGAGAAGGTCTAGGTATTTTTTTAGGAGATTGTTTAGTATCTGGTTGAGATGGATCCTTTTTGATTCTAGAAAATATATATTAGAGACAATATGAATTAAACCCTTTATTATATACACAATGTGTAAACTTACCTATGATGCGGATGATTAACTAATATATCATCATAAAACAATTTATTTTTCTTTCTTATTCGTGCTGGCATTCCTCGTCGGTTTAGAACTTGAACCGGTTGAGTCGGAGGATTTGGTTTTGGTGGAGGTAGAGCACCTACTCTTTGCAACCCTAATGCTGCAGGTCCTAGTTCAGGAATTGGATCAGATTCTTCTGTATCCATATGCGAGTCTGTTGAATTATTTGAAATTTGTTGATCGTCCATATCCATTGTATCATCGTCGATTATTTCAGTTTTGATTTCATCGATCGAAGGGTAGCCTCCATTTTTTATAGATAATAGCGTTTCAGCAGATTCACCTAAAGCAAAGGCATTATATTCGTATTGAATGAGAAAATACATTTAATCGATTCTATAATGCTACATTTTTGTATCATGTCTGTTTTAGATTGCGCCCTGTGTATTACATATCGAAGAAATGCCTACAAATTTGGATTGTTTATAATTACAATTACCAGAATGTAAGGAAATCTAACTAAATATCAATGTGGAAATAATGTTTTAAATAAAATTATATCATCTTCTTTGAAGTTTTGAAATTATTACTTCATAATATTGTATACTATAATCTGTTAAAAGTAGATATGAAAAAAAGCACTGTATACAAATACTGGTAACCTCAAGTATAATCGTTCGTTTATTAATATAGAATTTATTAGTAATTCTTCATCCGCGATCGTGTCATGTAAAAACTTATTCGAATTGGTGATACGAAAAGAAACGAGAACTTGGTCGTTCTGCTGTTAGGTAGCAACATAACCAAACTTTTCGTAGTTTCGTAAACAGTATGCGTACTTATTGTATCAAGGTAAAAGCCATACTCGTCGAATTATTAACAGTAGGAAGACAAGGAAACATATCAGCTGATATACGTCTTGAAAATATTGTTTGGTAAATGAAGATTGAAATGGTAAAGATCGCCGTCCCGCTTGAATTGTGTATTGGTCATTTTTGAAATTTTAAACCAGACCTTTCTGAGCGCAATTAAAACACCAACCATAAGTCCGTAAACATCATCCAGAAAGATTTTACATGTCAACATTGAAGACTTCGAAACATTTATTTCTCCCGTACAACTACTTTTTTAATTTAATTAACCTTTGTTGGATTAATTTTATCAAGAATAAGTAAACTTTTACTCACTTTCAATCATCTCCGCCATGTTGCTATCAATGATGCATCATGGGTACGCATTTCCGTCGAGCTCGCCCGCTCCGCGGTGAATTTCGCTAGTGGTCCTTTTCCGGCGTTCCAAACGCTATGATTGGCTGGAAATTACTTTTAAATATTGAAACAGACTTTGTGGAATTTTTAAAAGTATATTAAAGCTAGAGGCGGCGTGTTACACGAAGAAATTAAAAATAGGTCAAGAACGATGCGATTTGAACGATTTCTTAACCTATACATTTGAAAATATGTATGAAGGTACCGTTTGCGTACACTCACAGACATAATTATTCGACACGATTCATTCAAAGTATGAATGTTGGACAGACGATATGTTACGAACGAGTTGTTTTTGGTTATTAACGATGACGCTAGTCAGGCCAGATAATATCGTCTCGTTCGATAAATTCGTAACGCTTACCAAATATTGTAGAGATAAAGAGAGGTTAATAACGTCCAAAGAAAACGACGAGTATTTACTGATTAGTGCCGAGATCGATTCAACCGTCGCAATGGAATGTCGTTTTTGGTATAGAATATTAATTTATTAACGAATAGATTAGGTTTTACAGTCATACCCTTGCTTTTATAAGACAGTAACGACAAAGAAGAGAAACAAACGAAACTTTGGTATTACCAAGATCGAAACAGAGAATATCCCGAGAAAGTGGTCGAACTGGGAATGGACAATAACATGTCGTATAATAGAATTTACACGACGCCCCAGCTGTCTCTGGTAATTAAGAATCTTGAGATCGCGGACGCTGGCATTTATTTGTGCCACGGCGAAGAGGGACAGGAGGCTGAAAATAAATTCAACTACAGAATCGAACGTAATGCTTTCAGCGAATTTACGCATACTGTTAACGAGTGGGTTACGTACGATTAATCAAATCAGCGCCTTTTGTAATAGCGAGTTTTAAGGAATCCAGTGTCGTACATAAAGAGCAAGGGAATATAACCGAGTGGGAGAAATATCGTGAAACCTACCTGGGACCGGTTACCATTCGATTTGCCGTAATATCGAATCGATTTAACTTACTTTGATCCGCCGACATTCGTGAAATGTCTATCGAATGTGATTCGTATTAGGTCTCTAAAATGTCGGAATTGTCTGAAATCCGAGATGTAGGAGTGACTTTGCATGTAATTTCCGAATGGGGTCCTTGGGGCCCGTGTGAACAATGCGTAAGAGGTCATGGCACTAGATCGAGTATAGGAAAATGTCGAGTAAAGCGATTTATAAATGAGGTAAGGAAGACGACGCGAATTTCAAACAAGGTCTTTACTTATATTATCTACAATAATACTTATTGATTTTATTATTTGCTTTCTGTTGCAATTCGGCTAATTTGAACGCTGCTATAGACGATCGCTAGCCAGAGCGATTCTTCGATAGTCAAGTTTTTCCAAAAGGCTCCGTCATTGCCCTGCAAGTGAGGAAATTGATTAAAATCGATTAAAAATTTTGTACATTTGTAACGCTACACGTGGTACCGTTCATCGTTTCAGCTCTATTCTACTCGAAAAAGAGTTTCCTGGCGTCAGTATGGCGGTACGGTATTTACCTGACTACATCCTGAAGGAATCGTGTACAAAGTGTGTGCGGGTAAAGAAGAAGTCGTCTCGCACGTTTAGATACATCAAACGATACGTGCTCATGGAAGGAGCTTACCTCACCGTCATTTGTCCCGAGTATAATTTGATTTTTAAACGTCATTCAAGCTTAACTCGTTTCTAACTTGTTTACGTCTTTCAGGTCGAGCTTGGAAACGCAAGTGTCGTGGAAGAAGGATTCGATCACATTGGAAAAAGGCGTCCGTAGATCATTTCGCAAATTGGATACGGTTGCTCGCGTGGTAGTAGACGCGTTCGGGACGCTTTATCTGATAGGTATTAAACTTATCGAGTAGATAAGTCGCATCTCCTGATATAACGTATCAAATTTTTCTATGTCCTCGCACATGCGTGTTAGACGTTTCCCCTTACGAGGCAGGGAACTATACCTGCTCTGTCGATAACGTTAAGGTGATGCAACTGAAAGTAATCGTTGTTTCCAAAGCCAGACTATTAACTCAAGGTAAGATTTTTATTAATCGATTAACAACGGTATTTACGACAATCTCTCGCAATGTCCGCATTCTTCTGCCATTCATTTTTTCTACCGTGCAGAATTTTTGCGTCACCTGGGATACCTGGGATATATATTCCTGCTGTGCTCGCTTTGCTACTGCAGTGGACTGATTTACACCTGTAAACAGAGGCACAAATTTCGCGCGGTCGAGTCGATCAAACAGGAAGGCGAAGAAAAAGAGGAAGTACCGTTGATCGATCAATAGCGATGATTCGAGAAAACGCTAGACGATAGACCCGCTTGGAAATATTCTGTACATGTACCAAATACAGTTTTATGTAATATAAACAATTAAAGTTAATTCACGAAACCCTTGGCACGCGCCAATTGATTTCTGAACAGTTAACCGCGCGACTGCGCACGCACGTGCTTGCAAGTGGGAAACACGTGTTCGTGCGTTTAAACAGGTAAAGACTTGAATAGTTTATAATAACGACGGTTCAAATTACAAAATAGGAAAGAATTTTTCCGATGTCAAAAGACTCCCCCACATCTGCGATAGTCTCTAGGATGCTGATGTGAAAACAGACCCGGGAATTTTAACGTAAACTGTGGTCCGCGAGTCGCGTTCAACTGATTGGGAATTGCAGTCGGTAGTCGTTAGTACGGTATCGTCTGAAAGAGACTTTAAGGCCGAGTGAAAGGAAGGTCTGGGAGGGACAAGTGCATGGCGTCGAGTCGGCTACCTGTAGTCATAGTTTAGTTCCAAAATGGCCGCGTTTGATCGTTCCTGTGCCTGCGTCGCGATCAAGATTGTTCACGAGTGAGCGAACGGATCGAAAATACAATAGAGCCGAAAAACGGGCACACGGCAAAATGAATCTTAGGACAAGGGTTGCCGCGGTACTCGCGATTCTTTGTCTGATTCCAGTTGAGAGAGCAACCGGTGAGTTTCGGGCACAGGCTGCATCTATATGTGCGCGCACACTGTGCGAGCAATGGCACACTTTCACCGCATACCGGACAGCGCATCCTTCTCGCGATCCATTGCGTTTTTCTTCTTTTTGATCACGCGGGCATATTAGGACATCCAGATTCATCTTCGACGAAACTGAAGATCTATATCGACGCGGGTGAGTCGAAACGGGGTTTAATTTATCGTTTACTCGGTTTCAGGTATCCTACGGAGATGCGTGAATTGTAGATCGAGAGGAGATTTGGGATCGTGCAAGGATCCGTTCACGATGAACTCGACGGAGATCGAAATGGAGAAAGGCGTGGATGCTGTCCCATGCGCGTCTGGATGGTGTGGCAAAATAATCGAAAGTCACGGTATAAACAACGGTAAGAATATGGTGAATCTAATGAAGGATTAGATTGATTCGATTAATTCGCATCCGCGTATATTTTGCAAAGAATACGGCACTGCCACGCAGAGGCTTTGTTTCCAACGTGGGCCCGACGACGGCGAGGAGAGGTGCGCTTACACAATGTGGAATTACAAAAAAGTGTACATGTGTCTTTGTTACGGGGATCTATGTAACGGAACGACGACACTGACCGCTTCCAACGGATTGATTCTTACGATGATTTGCTTTTTCCTTCGACGGTTAGTTTCGATATACTAGAATCTAATCGAATGTATTTATATTGTATAAAATGTTCCTTGTATCTGTACATGACGCGAGAATTTCCACGAATAGCCAGTACGTTGTAAAACATTAATTTGTTGTTAAGCCTAGGCGAGTAAAAAGTCTGTAAACTTTTATAATATATATATATATATGCTATATATTAACATATTTTACCTACGAAAATCACAGTGTTATGTGTTTTATATATGATAATCATAGCGAAAGCATGGCGCACGCGTTTTACGTAACAAATTTCGTTAAAGCGTTAAACGGAAACCAGAACCAACGGAATACATACATTGCGATATGTGTAAATCACACTCGGGAAAGTGTTAAACGCAGACTGTCCACGAACGACAACGGTACTTACATAGGTATATTACCGGAACATCTGTTTTGTGAGCGATTCGCGTTGAAACACATGAGAGATTGGTTCACTAGATAAGTGTTTTGACTAGTTACCTTTTCGAGACGTGTCAACTACAGCTGTGATATATCATCAGATGGAGCAATGCGATGAAAACAATGTATCTTTTAATTAATTTTTAGAATTTCAAATTACAAGCGAAGTTGCATAGAATGCATAAAATTCGATTTAAAATGTAATAAAATGAAATTATCGGAGCGTTGTCGATTTTTTGTCGTCACATCTTGGAGACACGGGGAAACTTGACGCTGTCTTTTATCTTTAACAAGATGCGACGTTCATTAGCGAGATTGGAAATGATCAATACGATCGTTAATTAGTCAATGCTTTCTATAGAACGGAGAAGAAGGCCTCAAGCTCCTTAGTATATGACCATGGAGACCGTTTTGTCTTCTCTCTTCTTGATTTCTCAGGAGCGCTCTTTCGTGCGGAATGTCATCGTAAAACAGTTCACCGAAGCCATAAAGATATTTCACCGCTAACATCGCTTTTTCGCCAGTCAATAGATACGGGTCGTGATATTCTGAAACATCGTCAAGCACTAAAGTAAGATTCCTCTTCAAAAATTGTTACAAGATTTCTTACCGAGTCCGTTAGAAAAATCGGGTGTCACGTGTTTTGATTCGTGGGAACTGTACCCTAGATCATTGATATCTACCGGCGGAATGAATACACCTACGGGCCACAAGGATTCCGCATTTTCTGGTTTAATATATACCGGTACGTTATTGTTCGTTGATCGTAGACGGTGCCCTGTAAAAAGTACACATCGTTGAATTAACAAATATTATAAATAGAAGGCTGTGTAAGAGTCTCATCGTCGATCGGAACTGAAATTTTGTACCGAACTGCCTCGGGTTTCCTGTTGCGCTTCGTCTTCCTATAGAGACGTAGGATCTCTGGTCGATCGTTCGATCCCCTGCACGATAATTAATTTTATTCGATGATGCAACCTTTTTGAAACGATACGCAATGGAATTACATTTATGGACTAACCGTCTGTCGTAATACCGTGTTCGTAAATATGGGGAGGGGAAACAAATTTCACGTGCACCTTCGAGAGGGGCAAAGCTCTAGTTGCTGCTATCGCAACTAGGAAGACCACTGCTTTCATCTGCAATTAAAATTCCCGAATGTTTAACCGCGTGCCACGAATCGTTTCCGAGAAACCCGTCGCAGAGTTCACCGAAAATCGTTACCGAGAAACCCGTCGCAGAGTTCACCGAAAATCGTTACCGAGAATTAAGTATAACACGTTTACGAACAGTATCGCGTTGCTGTTTCGCCAGTGGAGAAACTCATTCTTTACCTGATACCTGAGTATCATATAACGATAGTCGTTAAATCAACTTATTCTAGTCAAAATTCCGCTTCTGCGGGACACTCGGTCCCATTCACAGGTGCGTCGATTGCTATACGATTATTGTACTGCTCGAGTTTCAACCTGCCTTGTTTACACACACTCGCCGAACGACCCCGAACCCGAATGTGTAAACGGGTAGCTGTGGCCAAGCGCCGCTTACCCCAAAATATTTGGGCCTTTTTACCTGACGGAATAGTACCTACTCGTCATAAACCGCCTTTCACGATTATTATTTGGTGGCGGTACTATGTCGATAAATGCCTTCGATCCTTCCTCCGTGTACACCTGCGATCAACGTTCTAGACTACCACATTCTGTGGCAAAAACTAGTTCATTTACAATTGCAATTTGATTATGTTCGACTACGAGAGTATTTCGCGCGAATAGACACGCGCGATTCTATCTACAAGAGATCTTAGATCTTTAGATGCATAGATCGGGTGTTAACAGAACGTGTAGGGCGTCAAGCCGATGTCCACTGAAATGAACAATTACCCGTCGACACGGATGTGCTTCGCACATTGCACAAGTTTAAAAGTGAAGCTGAAAGCGAACCTGGAAGCAATATCCTCGCACACGTACGTTAGTATGCGTGTGTGCATGCGCGCATGTTTGTGCAGTTATACGCAATAGATGACTGTGAATTGGTTCGCTCATACAGGACTCGCAGCGGCGCATCTTGCCGGGGATTACATAGATATCTATTCATGATTTCGCCACTCCGTTGTACAGTCGAACGCGAACGTTCGTAGAAAGTAAACGTCCAAATGCAGCTCATATTTTAGGTGAAATCCCAGTCCCCTGCTACCTATTAGGCACATCCAAATACCTTTCGATTTACTGGAACAATGCACTACGACGTTTTGAAATTATTCGACGGGCTGTTTTGAACTTCAAAGAAACACAGATACGCGAAAAACGAGCGTTATTTTTCACGAGTTGACATTGACGTCAGTTTGTGTTTTAAGTAAACGCTTGATAACTTCATTTATTCTAATTCGATGTAGATACAGCAACCCCGTTTTAAATTTACCTTGAAAATGTTGTCGACTCACAACAGGTATCGACTTCTACGGAATGCTACCGGTTACGGATCACCCAGATTATAATAAAATAGTAAACGAACGAGAAACGTATCGCGTGTGTGCTTTCCCGAGCTATGCTGATCTAATACATAACGATATCGCGCTTGAAACCGGATCGTACATTTTCATCACCTTCACATAGAAGGAGCGCACTTGGGCTTGACAGAGCGTTATTGTACCCACGATAGCAACGGTTAAAGGCATTCGTGTGCTCGACGGTGCGTGTCAAACCACCCTTTCGCCTTCCTTTCCGCTCACCTTCACTCGCGAGTAGCAGTGGCTCCTGTGAATTCTGTCTTTATTGTGTGGTAGCGAAACGATATGCAACACCCAACAACGTGACGCAACATTTTTTCAATGCCAACGTAAAAACTTTCAATTTTCAAGCGGATACCGTTTCGTCAGCACATGCTTCTATTAAAAATAGCAAAGTTTCTGTGACACGTTCCCAAGTGTTTCTTTGACACGCGGCTTTGTCGATCGTATCGAAGACTCGATGAGACAAAAGTGCGATACCAGAAATCGTTAATTTTAATCGTACTTCACAACAGGAACGATATTATCATTTTCAGATAGGAGTTAAATATACTTTTTCGAAAGCACTTGTTACCTAGACAAACGAAGATTAAAAGTTCCAGGTGTATTGCGCATGAAATGATTGTAACGTCATCGAGTCACGAGAGGGAAACCGATCGACGATCATCGTGAAAATCTATGTTACACATAAATCGATGTTACGTCTGTTATGGAAAGATTGTCGGCGTTTAGTTGCGTCAACGAGTAACGTTTGTAGCAATTAACCCAGTCAAGGATCGTAACCGATTAAGTGTACGATGGAACCGTACGCGTACATACGCAAACTGCGATACACGATGTAAACAAGAGGACTTTACTTCGCTACACGAAAGAAGACACGTACACTTAACCACTGGTGCATTTTCATTTATTTTCGGTCGTAACGATCAAGATCTCGGTCAACGATTAATATAATCGCGTACCGCGGACACTGCATAGATCTCTGCGTATGTATACATATACCGAAAGATATCTTGATATGTATTTAACGATAAAGATCGTGCCACCCACCATTGTCATCGAAGATTCACCGTCAGCATTCGCGAAATTTGAACCACTGGCTCTAAGTTTATGTACGTGCTTTCGTCACTGATACACGGTCGTGTTGAAACGAACTTCCGGAGATACGGATCCTCGAAGGAACTCGTGTAGCGTCTTCTGAAAGCGACCAGAAACTGTTCCAGTTTAAATGTCTTGGGAGAATGTCGCGCGTGGGTTCCAGCATCCCCCTTCTTGTTATGTACCCCACCTGTGGAGACCAAGTTACGAAGGTTCGGGACACGGTAGAACTTTCATTTCGGCGAGCACGATGCAACTAGGTTTTACGCAACTTTGAATTCCCCGCGCGCGAGCCGACCACTCGCGACGTTCGAACGTACGCCGGGATACGAAGGATAATTGGCGGGATACAGAAAACATTTGGCGGGAAGTCGACGTTCTTGTTGGCGGCGCCACATTTGAAGGTTGCGTAGTTTTATTGTAGATACATAACATTTCACAAATTTTTTGTGAAAAGTGATATCGTCGTAAATCACAGGTTGCTATACAAAATAATTTATTATTATCTACATGTTATGGCATTACTTGTGGAATCATATTTATCATCGGTTATTCTACGAGCAAGTACCATGCATAAATTATATCTAGTTTGCGCTAGATCACGCGTTACTCCGAAATATTCGTTACACATCACTGCAATATATATGTAATATATAAAATTCATGCTCTTCCCAAACGTTAATTCTTTTGTATCTAGATTGCTTGGGGATGTAACAGTTTCGTTGCAGCGTATGCCATTCTAACAGTCTATAATTTTATAAATCTATTGCAGTATAAAACTTATTCCAAACTTGTAACGTTAATGTTTTGAAGTTAGTTGTATCTACAATTATCTAGTATTGTCGTTTTTACAGAATTGAGAATTCTGGGTGAATTCTCACGATTTAAAATATCCATTCCGTTGTGTATACTCCTGCCAGCATCTTTACAGTTTTATTTCACGATACAATTACTAGTCAGCGATAAAATACTGATCTGGTCTTTGCTGGTGAGCGATAAAATCTCTTGCAAACATAACGACAGAGATGTACTATAATTATTAGTCTGCACATTTTGTGCACTTATGGTGTATCGCAATATGAAAATCACGCACGAAACCTATACAGAATTCATTTTATAAAACAATGTAGCTATATTAATATTTTATTTTATACAAATATGTGGAATATGTATACGTTTAACATGTTTTTCATATTTGTGTATGCCATAAATGCATAAAATCCACAGTCCAATGATTACACATAAATTATATAATTAAAAATAGATAAAAACGTATAAATCGCGCGTTTGTAAGTAGTCACTGATCAACAGATTCAACGCAAATTTCTTTCCGTAATAAACGATTATTAAAAAGTATTAATAAATTATATCATGGCAGAGTACCATGTACAATCAAGTTATTTCAAGATTATGGTCACTATGTGTCGCATTTTTTCCTAGAACGCGCCTAACGTACCGTTAAAAGATCCTCTTGATGAGGAGAAGAACAATCTTGATTTCCTCTCTTACGTTCTGCTTCACGAGACACTCGTTCTCTTAATTAATCCTCCTCTTCGTTCGCTTTTTTTTTCTCCGCGACACGTTTGTCTCCGACGGCATTGAACGTCCTTCAAATTCATGTGCTATATCTTCGTAAGAAACATCGACGCGCAGTTCGATAGCTGCACTTGTTTTTTCGCATCATTCACGACCATATTCTTCGTGAATGGTTCTTAGGAACCAGAACGCCACCGCCAAGAATAAAGTTCCCGTAAGGTCGCCCAAAGCTGTCAGGTACGGTATAGCTGAATTATCCGGGTCAATCTTGTGCCGCCACATAGCGTGAATAATTATATGCGCCACGTAAAGCAGTAACATGACCTACGAAAGATAAATTGTTTATTATTATTTTTTTCTCCTGCGACGGGCTTCGAACCTTTCACTTTTGCCCGCAAGAGCGCGAATCGGTTTGTTTTACTCACTTGCAAAACGGCCACCACGAGGTAAGAGACCGCGAAATATGCTTGTATCGTGGATTCTCCGTGTTTGATGTAATCCGCGATAAAGATGAAGACCAATTCGCCGACTATCGCCATGGAAATGAGTATTCTGGCAGTTTTCGCGTACGGCGCTGGGGAACGAAAGCGAACGCGATTAGGCAATCGTAGAAGTGCGAAAAATATGTAACAGCAACATTCGTTATTCTTGCGCCACGTGCGCCACTTACAGCCTTTGAAGAGAGCCTTCCACGGGCTAACCCACATTTTCGAAGACGGAGGTAAAATTCCCATAATCGATATCTGATGCAACGTAGTGGAGATCCGAGATGCTTGTACGGAGACTAAATTACCACCAATTCCGTTTATGATAGGTTGAAAGATCACGAATCCATTGAAATGAACAACGTAGTCGAGAATTAAACCGCCGAATCTAAATGGATGTGAAAATATTGCGTTATTTACGTTACGTAGAATTGATTATTTGCGATTGTCTCGAGGTACGTGTAATTACTAACGTCGGTCGAGAATGGAATTCCACGTTATGTAATCGGTTGATCGTACTAACCCGCTAATAAATAGAGCAGACAAGACAGGAACCCATCCGGACGTTAAAACGTTTCTGGTGTATTCGTTGTTCAGGACGACGTAGATCCAAAATGGCAGTACCAACAAGTAACAGCCAAGTATTACGTACAGAACCCACATTTGCGTTTCTAATCTCGCGAACAACGAAGACGCGATCGCCGATAGTACGCTAAGCGATACCACGTCTCCGACGGACGCTGCCAAAGGTGTCGCCAAATTGTCAGGGTTCATTTTGCATCGATACGATAGCATAATGACGGCGATCATTACGAAATCTGTTGGAAAGAACGTTAATGATGGAAACGACCGATAGAAAAATGTTTAACGGGGAAATCTGCATAATAAAATAGAAACGTTGACGTCCAACAGCTATTTACCTAGGATAAAGCAAGAACTGGTGGCGGTGGATACGCTGGATGCGGCCAATAAAAGACAGTGTTTCCACTCGAATGTATACGCGGAGCCTTCTGCTATCGCGTCGACCACAACTGCGAAAATCGACACCAAAATAGACGCGACGATAGCTTGTATTTGTACTAGCGCGATGTTACCGATAATCATTTTCGCTATTTCTCGAAATTCGTGCATGTTCCCCAAGTTCACTTGGGTACACAAGCGGGAGGCCAAGCACATGTCGAGATTGCCTTTTAATCCTAACAAAGAGGGCACCAGAATTAATAATTGAGAAACGGTGGTGAACACTGTCCAGTCCTAAAACAAAGACGACGGATTTAATTAAACGGGGGACCGAGGTGGGGGGGCTACGGTTAGCGATTCCCTCGGCTGGGCGTTCTTACAAATGGAATGCGACCAGGAACGTAAATTGCATTCCAAGAATTTCCACATTAGTGGAAACGGATAAAATCTTGGATCGCGGGTATTTGTACCGATGGTAGGGAGAGGGGTGGAGGGGAGGCATTTATGTAAAAGATTCTCGAGATTATGACGGTGTTGCTTTGGGACCGAGCCGTAACGTCATTTCCACGACAGATAAAATGCACAGACGCGATAAATAAGAAAAGACGCTGCCACGCGTTCAATATTATCTTCAGACAATAAGAACGAAGTGCCCGTTCGATAAGACCGCGGAGCGTTCTAGGGAAAAATACCTGATTTACGATCGGGACTGGGAATTTTTACATTTTAAGATGCCAATAAGGATAATACAACGATCCGTTACGTGCGCTGCTAACGTCGGAGAACGTACCTTGACCTCGTCGAGAACCAGACCCGCTCCGATGGTGCCTATCCCGGCGACGAAAAATGGCACAGCGACTTGTAGGGTTGTCTGATACCATCTCTCGTTCGCGTGGGTGTTGTTGCCGAATCCAGCCGGGTGATTATGAAAATCAGGATCAGGATCTGAATTTGCGATGGAAGAGATCGTCACTAAGGAACTTCCACTTGAAAGCGATCCACCACCAAGCTTGGGCAGTGACATGTCCGCTTTGTTCTTTTGGCCGTTAGGGGTTTTCAAACCCGCTATCGACAAACCAACACATCTCACATCGCGCAGTACGATGTTTCAAAGATATTTAACTAACATCTACCGGACCGGTAAGCGCGGATCGGCCGAGCAAACCGTCAATTATCACACCGATCGCGATATTTGTCGGAACTCGACGATTTCGATCGATTCCATCGTCAGCCCATTCTCTACCGTACACGTACGTATACTACCGTAATTGGCAACGACGCGACACGTAAACAACAGCGTCTTATATTCGACGATACTCGACGCGTCCCTACGCTTTTGGTACTGCCGCGATGATTTCTCCGTTCGGAGAACTAAATGGAAATTAACGAACAAGGTTATCGCGTTGGACTGATTATTGTTATTTACGTATTGTAATACGCCACGATATTTCATTCCTGTATCTTGCTCCCCACGAGTTGCGCGAGTAGTTTCATCGGTACCCTTTATCGATACACGACGTGATTAATTAACGGATTGAATTTTCGCTACTATCAATTCGTCGCTGTTCGTAAACCGGTTTCTCTCCACTCGAAAGTTTTCGCAGACATTCTCATTGAATAGAATCGGTTGTGAAACAAAAGAATGTATTCCGTTATCATCGTCGTGACAATAAGCGAAACAATCTACTGTTTCGCGATCTAACGACGAGAACAAACGCTGCAAAAGTCTGTCGAAAAGGTTGTCGATCTCGAAACGTTGCGCATCGAATTTCAATCGCGAAATGAAAAACGAACGATCTCGACGCGGAGGCGATGATATTTCGCACAGTGGTTGCTTACCTGCCACTTTTTTCACAATGTCCGGTTCCGCTTTAATGTCCGCCAATGCGTGCAGTTTCTCGTCGCCTGCCTTCTCCATGCAGTCGAAATCCAACGCATAGTTATCCTTGCCGTTCCACGCGTTACCGCGCGATATGGTGAACGCGTGATCCTTAACTCTCGTGTCGTTTGGCATGTTTGGTAATTGCTCATGATCCGCACGGTTGTTTAACTTTATAGCATTTACGGCCAAAAACGCCGATTCAGTCGACGAGTCCGGAAAAACGACCATACCTGTAATATCGTTGGATGATTTGTACTGATCCTCTACTCGCGAGGACGATGCCACCGAGACAATTCATTGTACTCCGCAAACGCTATTCGCTCGTTTGCGAACGTATCGATCGCGAATACGCAACTTCCCGAAGGTCAGCTTTCAGCTGGCGATAAATCTAACTCCCGACTCGGGAAGAAGTTTTTTCAATTAAATTTCTCGTCACGTACCGGGTTCGGTGCTGGCGTACGATCTTGAAGTAGTGTCCCCGTCGAAATTGGCCGTGTACAGGATCGACTTGTGATAATTTCACGTCGGATCTGCCTATTTCGGTCAGTCTCGATCTGCTCCGATGATCGATAAGAAAAACAAAATTATCAATAAAAACTTATCGTTATTTCTAAAATCTAAAAACGATACCGAAATATTACTCTCGAAATCCTGGGAAATCGACGATCGGTACCGATAGATGAATTAAATTTATGTAACGGATAATTCACACCTCGCTAGTCCCGTTTAGCTACTATTTTAATGTCGTTGCTCTTGGTCTAGACGTTTTGATAGCGCGCGAAACATTATATACGAGATCAGCATAGTATCGTTAACGACACGAGGAACTTGGTTCTTGTATTACTCCTAATCTGATCCCACGTGTCGGTGGGCTTAAATTACACGCGTGCAAAACGCTGAAAACGGCCGTGCACGTGGATTCAGACGGGAATCCACTTATTGTTAGAGGGCAATATTTTCCGCGGCCCCGCGAATCGCGTCGTTATCGAATCTACCGTTAACGAGACCTCGGGATTTCGTCAATTTGTTTTCATTTTATGCGCTTGTTTGCTTGTTTACGCGGTTACTCGGAAGCGCCGAGAAGAAACCCCACCCGTTTCTTTAACCACATAAATCTGTCGTTAATTACCTCAAACCGTGAGTTTTTTGCGCGATCAATGACGACAACGACGTCGATAAAGATCACATTTCTTAAGCGCTGATCCGTCGCGCGCTTATACCTTCGCTTAAATCCCTCGATCGCGACTACTTTTGAAATTCCCTGCCGTGTCGTTACACCCGTCGCGTGTCCAATTGACGGTTTTCTTTTCACGTGTACACGTAACACAGGAAAAAAATATCGTGTCCTTCGTGTACCGTCGCATTGTCGTACAACCGAACGATATCGACGAATACCTATCACCTAATTGGTCGCGTAGAGAATAACAACGAGAAACAATAATCGACGACAAAATGAAAATGAAAATAAAAATAAAATGCCTTCGTGATCGTCTGACATGTACTTACGTAGTAACGATGTATCGAGGAATTCGCGCCAGCGTGTCGACGTTTCCTAGTAAAACGTTTATTGTTCCTTGATGTTCGATTGACCCTGCCACTTCTGACTCGAGCTGCTTCGATGTTCTCGAATGATCGCGCGATTTCCGACAAAAATCCTTCCGTTGCTCGGAAGTGGCCGGTTTGGGATGAAAGTTTGATCTAGCCGGCTCGAGGCGGGACAGCCTGATGGACGGTGGGCGATCAAGATCCAGCGCAGCGTCGCGAAATGATACGTAAGGTAAGGTGGGTAACGCGAACCGTGAAAAGGAAGCTTCGTCTCTGGTAAATGCACCACCGCGGACCGAACCGTTTGCCTCACTCGGTTGTGGTTGACTGATAAAAGAAGCCTCGGTTCGGTTCGTCTGTCGGTGCTTAATCCGCTCATGTGCATAGACGCGACGTGCTGCTTCGATGCCCGGACGTACGCACGTGCGCTATCTTCTTCAACGACAGTGGGAGAACTTATCGCGAATAGATTGTAGATATCGTAGATCGCTAATTGATTTGCGACGTCGAATCTCCGTTCAGACTTGAATCTATTCTGTCCGTGCTATTTACAAGTCCGATCCTCCCCCTACCTCGTCGCGTTTCGATTAAATGACGTAGCCCCTTACGTCTGAGCCTCAAGTATTTAGCTCGATTCGATGATAACTCGAACGAAATCAGTCCAAGCACTCGATAACGGAACAAATCATAAATAAGATCGTCGTTCATTCACTTGTATCGGTACAGCGACTCGCACGTAACCTTTATTCCTTCGAGTCGCGGTAATCGTGTTTTATTTATCGTCGAACACCTAAGCGTACGTTGTTGTCTTTACCGTTGTAAATTCGTATAATTATTTTTTACTCCGTGCATGCAACGCACAGACTCATCCAAAGCAACTGACTCAGCACCAGAAAAGAAACGTGTACGTACATGTATCGCTGCGAGGACTTCTATTGTCATTTCGATTTTAGTTTTTATCCAGTAATTTCGAATCGAAATATTACTTTCCCGATCGAACCATCACACGGTCTGCAACGTGCGTTCAGTTCCTTTAATATCAAGATGACTCGACGAGGATTGAGTTACGTGCAAGTAAACCTATTCGTCTTTGAAGACATTCCAAAATAATTGGCATTCTGCTCTTGCAGTTGCGGATTGATTGGGATTTACCTTTTATTCTCCATATTTTTTCCTCGATTACATCACGGACGGGGAAACACTAATTTCCGACATGCGTAGTCGATTTACCAGGACCGATGAGGATACCGCGAATAGCAATAGTGTCGAGTCAGAAATACTCGCGTAACAATGGAACAATTTAACTTATCAGACATTATTAACAGTAATTATGTTAAGGCGATTGCACAGCAAAATGAGTCTAGTGAAATTACGCGAGCACGATAGGGATCGACGTCGAATTTAAGCAAATAGCACTCGGTCTGAGAAAATGGAAAACGAAACACTTAAAACGATATCGGTTCGCGGCATCGAGGATGTCATTGTCGGTGACTCTTATTCCTTCGCGCGACGAGTAAGCTTGTACGTTCGGAACGGAGTGTGTCATCTCCAAAGATTTCATCCGGTGCAAGATCCGTCTATTGCTGATTCCAACCGGTCAGACCGGATAATATTTATTCTTTTCGACATCATTTGTCATCGAGTCACTCGATTTTATCAGACAATGGATAGCACCGGTCGATTCACTCGGAGCTTGCTTATTGTCTGTCAATCTAAAAAGTCGAAAATACAACAACCATTTTACCGTTATGCACGCCGAGCATTCCGAGACGTGATCGATAGTTAAATTGCACCGGATGCATACTTCGTTAGACGGTAACTTCGTTTCGGGCATACATACTCGAACGTGTTTCCAGATAATCAGATATCCATTGCGCTAGAGTGGATATCCGCACTGACGGCAATGCTAATTTCACGAGAACTTCGGCAGAGCAACAACACCGAGTAGGTACAAGTCAAGTACGCGTTCTAATATTTACGTTTAAACTGCCCATGTTTAATTTCATCTTGCGCGAAAGGGGTGATATCGGAGCGATAAACAGATTTAAACGTCATATCTGCGCTGGATGATTTGCTAGATAAACGTTAAACTTTATTTTCAAATTGCATGCCGTCCGATTTAATCGTCGACTGATAAAAGTACGAGGTTGCTGCTTCGATGTTTGATAGAAACGGCTTACGTTAAAATTTGTAATTTTCCAAGTTGTACTTACGGTCACAGTTTAGAATTACAGATTTTTTTATTTTATTTTAACCATCTCTATCGTTCACAAAAACATTACGTGAAAAGGTGCCACGTTAACAATAGCCGACCGTTATCGATAACGATCCCGATGATATTCTTCTCTTTGTTAGCGAGTAATTAGTTCAGTTTTCATGCTAATCTGAATACTACAATATAAACAAAGTTTATAGCGGCTATATTACTGGCAGTAAAACGCGCGAATCTGTTCTGCGATTTCTCTGGAGTAATCAGCACTATAAAACGTGTCACGCACCGCTTCTTTGACCGTGATTTCCCACAAACTTATCGGGCTTGTTCTCTGCGGCGATGTAAACCACATTTCTCTTGATGTTCCAATCCTCTTTATCTCGCAACTAGTGTACTACTATGACAAGTTTGTCACAAAAAAAGAAAACGTGGTATTGTTAACTCGCGGTGATTGATTAACTATTTCTTTCTATTACAGTCAAGTGTCCGATAGGAGGAGATAATAAGTTACGAATAAAGATCAAATGGAATCGAGTAAGAAATAGAATTTTTTAAGCGGTACATCCTTCCGCGAGTAATGACGCGCAATTTTCCGTAATCCTGTATGCTCCTCGCATTAATTTTCACCGCGTGTGACATTGAATGTGTTATCATCTTGGATGCAACTTAAGTGGCTAAATAATTGCTTTAAATCGAGGCAAGCCCGGTGATGTGTACTTTTTCGAGGCGACGAAGAAATAAAGATTCATGAGCTGATTACAATTCCAGAAGAAGGATTCTCTAATATATTCCTATTGTCTTGTGGCGTATTTTTTTGTTACAAGGAAAACGTAAACCAATTCGTTTTCGTTCGGTATTTTCCAATCTGTCCGATAAGATTTATTTCCTGTTTACCGATTCTACGAGCGTATTTGTATATTCGCGTATAATAGTTTCTTCGTCCGCCTTTTTCCAGATAAGAAGAATCAAATTTTAATAGCCTTTTTTTTTTAAGAATTTCGCAACTGTTTGACATACTTAAGGTTGACGTCAAATCGTTGTGGCGACCGACGATAACGCAAAGTTGATGCTGTTAGGGATTTTGCGATTAGTAACTATAGATGAGAACATTACATACCGATGCGTTATCGAATCGAAATCGTGAGCGGGCTGCCGATCATAACAGGTACGAGGCGAGAGATTTCGATGTCCGATCGTATATTTTCATTAGCGATTATCTCGTTGACCTTGTTACACTCGTAGTTTTATCGGAATCTTTATCGATTCACTATCGATTGGAATTCAATTTGTTTGATACTACCGAGACGGTATAACATTATCATTTGGGTTAAGTAATGTATTATAACAATATGAATCGATCGATTATATTACAATAATGGTTAATCGTGTTTCGAACTTACTTTTTTTATCGTGTAACATACTTTTTTTTCAGACGTACGAACTCGACATTCGACAGAACATCGTTGTAATAGTCCAATAGGTACGATGACGTGAGTAATTTAAGATCGTAATCTTCGTACGTGCCGGTAGCTTCACTCGTTTAGATAGGGAATCGCAGGAGAGGGAAAGAAAATGAAACGACAGTGTTAATCGTTATTAGACTATATTATTGGACGTATCCAACTATTCTTGACTAACAAATAATATTTATCGACAAACAACGAATCTCTATGAACTTACATTGTAATTTTGATTTTTGAATATTTTGATTCTAGATTATCGCTCTTTCGGCGCTTTGTACCCTCGAACAGTGTCAGAACATTTCTAACAATTGTTTCGAAACAATATCAAACATAGTTTCAAGTTACGATAAACGCTAATACATGAGATCGTATGCGCGATGTCCAATGGGTTCATGAATCTTTCAAAACGTATTTTCCGTTTGGTAGCAAACATTTTTATCGGTGCAAACGTACATTAGGTTTCCGCGAGACATCGTGTATCTAACTTGTATACAAGAATTTCTTTGAAAATGTTATCTATTCATTTTATGTACATTTGCATGAGATCCGAAAAATGTATGCATTCTCTTGATTTCTCGTATACAAACCGGATAAAACAGACTCGCCGAAAATTGTTTCCTTCCGTCGTTAAAATAAAGTATATCGTGTTAATTTCAGTTTCTTCCATATAATCACGGATTCACAGATACAAATATTCCATGATCTTCGATCTTAATTAAATCGCGTTAAACGTCTCGTATAATTACATTGGTCTATTTCGTTCTCGAAAAAATAGAAACGAAAACTTTATAGAGCAAGGCATAAATATTAGAACCTCTATCGCGTAAATACTTATAAATATACGTATTTAGATGAAAGCATTATATTAGGAACATTTGGTTTGCTGTAGTCTAACGTTACGTTACAACTAGCGTTACGCTTAAAATTATGTATCTTCTTTGGTAGTAAACGATCGATACCTTCTTTCCTCGGAAAAGGACTTTGTTGTGTACAAAAACTATCCCTCTATATTTCGAAAAAGTCTCGTAGTTCCGTCGATTCGAAGAAGATCGACGTTTGCATTGTAAAAATAACCGTCTTCCATATTTATGACTTTCACAAAAAATATTTTGGTACAGTGTGCTCTTACTCCTTTTTTTTTCTTCTTCGTTATACGCGAATAGCGAGTGACCATTTTAAAAATTTACTACGATACCACACGGATTTAATTGTCGTCCGTTTTACTGTTTTGCGTCGCAGTTGTTCATAATTAGCATACTCGTCTGTACGTGATTAGACAAAACTACACTGATTTACTGCGATGACCGCTTCTTATATACACACACACACATGGGTATGCGCGTACCCGCGCACATGTTCTTTGCACACCTTTAGTCGATATATGTATTTCTATATATAAATATTTAATAATTCGTCATCGAAACAGTGTTTACTTGTACTTCTGGTTTACCGAATAGATACATTCACTTTAATTACGCTAATCTTCGTTTCTCCGTTGTTCGCTAACAGAAAAATAACTAGAGGACCCTGAATCGTGGTACCTGTTCGTCGCGTTGCAAATACTTATCGCGGTTGGCTGTACTCTCTTCTAATTTTGATTTTCTTTTCGTTTACTTATCCCACTACGAACGTTACGTATTACGATATCCTTAAATGTAGCTTTCGCCGCTTACGGTATTGCTTAACTTTAGACGTGCAAAACGTTTCAGAACAATTCACGCACATACATACACATGCTTGTTAAATGTACAAACGGAATTCGTAAATGTGTATAAATATAAACGATTCGGATGCTGTTGGTCGAGTCCCGTTTAGGACCATTCCGTTCTAATTACGTATAACGTTTCCCTGTGTTTCGATTGGCGCATATCTCGATTAGGTAAAGCTTAACTTAGGATCGTACGTTTACAAATAAACGTAATAGGAACTTAAGAAATCTTCGGTCCATCGCGTCGTTATTATCGTCGCTTGTGCGCGGATTACTGCTCGAATGACGTTTACGGGTCGGTTGCTCTTCGAAACGTCGAATTTCGCGCGCAAACAATTTTCAAAGCGCGTCAGTCGGACCGAACTTAGAAGAACACGGATAATTAGTTGTTACGTCGGTTAAGTAGTCGTATAACATGGTGCGTTACGTATATATCTTTGTGCGTTCAGAATTTCTCGTGACGCTTGCGTAATGTTTTCAACCAGAGCTGTTATTGTCAGGCGGTCGCTCGAACTTTACGTAAGAGAAAAGAAATATACATAAAGTGAAATATTATATACATGTTTATATACATATAAATATGTATATAACGGCACTTTATCGAGATAATAAGTACACGTCGGAGTAAGGTGAATCCTTCGATGTAACAATACGTCGTACGCTATTTTTGTACGCGGATCGTTATTTCGAATAGAGCAAAATCGACGAAAAAACAAAAAGAAGCGAACAGTTAAGGTTATCGTTAGGTGCCGCTCCGTAAGAAAGAGCAGTTGTAGGAACGCATCTAGCTAACGAACTCGCGAAATTTCTGTTCAGAATTTGTGCCCTGCGCATTTTGCGCTCAAACCCATGCTAATTTGCCTTTCACGGTTTCCCGCGTTTTCGGTAATGTTATAATTCACTTTACGTTTATGCATAGAGACGCATTAGAGGTGCGTCGCGCACGTCGAAATTCGATTCTCAACCGTAGCACGAGAGCGGACGCGCGTACCGGAGATGATGGAACGCGGCGGCTACAAGCGTTTCCCCGTTTTTCGTGATTTCATCGAAGAATGAAACGGGAATAAAGAGAAGCGTAGAAAACCAAAAGGCACGTGTCGCGTGAAAGGGGTGCACGTAAATCCGTTCACCCTTCCGCTCGGCGGAGTCCATTCACAATGCTCATGTTAATTCTCCGCGTTTTTTTTCCGGCATCGACCCTAATTTCACGATTTCGACGCGTTTTACAAACTTTTTTTTCTCCACCGTTCTTATTCCCGTGTCCCTTGGTTGGCATTTCTCGAACAGCGGCACGCTCCCATCTGTCGTCGTGGTCGTTCGTCGACAGGTCGGCAGAAAGGAGACAGGGGGAGAGGCGGGTCGGTTACAATGGAGAGTCCAGGAGCTTGGCCGTGCTAAGCCAGAATAGGGGGAGGGAAAGCGGAGGGAAGGGACGAAAATCTTATAAAAGATTTCCAAAATATTGTGTAAATCGGCTGGGGTGCGTGCCAGGCCAGCTGAAAATTTGGGGTGAAATTCGTCGAAACGGTGAGCGTGTGCCGGCGACGTGCACCCGGCACGCTTCACGCGCCGACGATGGTGCTAAACAAATAAAGGGTTGCGCACCATTTCCGCGGACCCTTTTCGAATCTCTCTGAAAACCGAATAACGGCGAACAATGCCGGTATTTTCACCCCGTTCGGCCAACTATTTCCCGTATCGCGGATTTCTCGCTGTTCCCCCGTTTGGAAATCGTTGAACTAGGAAAAAAAAAGAAAAGAAAAATAGACGGGTATATACGCGAGTCTCGCGGTGATCGGGGGAGAATCGCACGCGTGTGTTTGTCGCGTGGAGAAAAACGAGGGTGAGGTCGACCAAAGGATTTCAACGATTCGAACCCTTCTACGCCTCGCAAGGCTGTGAATTTTTTTTGCGTGATCTTTCTAACATTATTTTTTTGTTTAGTTAGCCAGTGTTGGCACCGTTTTTAAGGAACACATGGCTCGAGTGATTCCACCTCCAATTTCCCATCTCGCGAAATTCGAATTATAGATTTCTTTAGTTACATATCGAGTCCCCTTTTGTTTCACGAAATTCGCTGCGCAGCAAAATGTTTCGAACCCCGTCTTGCCACGTGGATTCTTTTCATCGTCGAAGACGCCTGCTGCGGACGCGGCGGTGGTCAGTGGTGGCGAAATTATTACGGGGTTGTGGGGGGGGGATAAAATTTCCAAGTTGCCGTACGATAGGGGAGAAAAAGCGGACGTGGAAGCGAGGAAGAGGCAAAAGGGTCGAAGTATCGAACGGAGAGAGGGCTCAAGAGGGGAGAAGCTTTGATAATTGCAATTCACTTCCTTGTCAGAGTGTAAGCAACGTTGTGGTTGTGGTGGTTGATGAGTCGGAGTGGCCAGGATGAACCGGGAAAATGGAGGGGTGCTTACGGTTCGATATTTTTTTAAAAACCGCGAGACTCGAGACGAAACCGTAACCATCGCGTTTATAAAGAAACGTTTGGGAAACAAAGGCAACGATCCCGATTTTTCGCTAGCGTTCGCATACTTCGTAAGGTTCTGTCTTCGCATCCACGCACTTCTATTTTCGTAATTGTATTCATTCGATATCCTCGTGGCAAGGGAAATCGATCATTTCCCCGTCGTTAACTTTTCTTTGTTCAAAAATGTCAGGGTAGAATTCGACGCGCTGTAATTAATATCTGAATGCGAAGGATAATGAAAAATTGGTGGTTTTGTCTAGCGAAGGGAATTACATTCCCCTCCATGTTATATACATATATATTTCCCCCGTTTTCGGAGCTCTTGGAAACCACAAGATCTTATTGATTTTTATACATATCCCCGTTGGGTGTGGGTGGATGGACGTCCAATTTTCGGTGTGTGCGTGCGTTCGTGTGTTTGCGAACGAGAGTAGGAGTTAGCTGTGTCATTTACTCATTGGTCGTTGGTTCGAGAGAGGTAGAAACAGTCCGCCATCCCTTTTCGAACCGTCGACTCGGCCATCAACCGAAAGAAGAACTCCGATATAGCGCAAGCGTTTCACGTCTTCGGTTCGCGCTCTCCCTCTCGCTGAAAATTGACCAACCCGCTTTTCCTTTCGTTTGCCCATAAAATATTATCCCTCGCTACACCCTCGAGAAGATCGCCGAGTGAAAGAAACTCTCCCTTTCGTCTTTCACCGCCTCTCCCCGTTTTCCTTTCCGCGCGTTTCTTTTTTGAGGGGGGCGTGTTCTCTAGTAATGAAAAAATTTCGTTACCAATCAGGAAACCGGATACGGTCTTGTTTGACTTGTGTTTTTTTTTGCTCGATAAAGCGACAAAAGAGCGGGACACGCGAGCAATTTGTCGCGTTCGATTCGAGTCGGGGCATCCGATTCCATGCGCTGGAAAATTCCTAGGAGCGGCACCATTTAAAACGCGAAACGATGAAATCGATCGATCCGACTGGACGAACGGTCGAGTAAATTGAATTATACAACTTGATATCGTGCAGCGGCAAACGGTGAAAATTTAATGAAGACGTAAGACAGCGCGAAACTGTTGCAACGTGAAAAGCATGAAAATCACATGAAATCGAAGCTCCAGAAGTTAAAAATATTTTCGTTCGCGCGCAACGTTTCGATCACGCGTGTCCTGAATTGTAGTGAATCGATATAAGAAGAAAAAAAAAAAAAATAAACTCGAGTACAAACGCGAAGTAAGAAATAAAAGAAACACTCATTACTTCCGCAGTCTTATATAAAAATATACGATCGATTTTGTATCAATAAATCATTCGAGGTTAGTTTGTCGTTATCTGTGTATATGTATATATAAATGTATATGTTTATTTTCCGACTATATCGAGTGACTAGATCAATGTTCGGAATTGTAAATCGTTTCGAAAATGACTAGATGAGGTAAAAGTAATTTTTCTCTAGATACGCGGAACACTTATATGAAACGTTACGTTTATCAAAACACGTATGTTCATATAATAATATAATACAGATTATACATACGTTATATATAATCTGTCATTTATATCCGAAACGCTCTTAATATATGCACTTATTTATAAATATATTTATATATATATATATATATCAATGATCTATATATTTTATGTTTTCATTTTTTGATTTAAAGGGGTAAAATTTGATTTTGCGCTCAATCATGTTAATAGTCAAGGCAATGCTAGTTTCGGGACGCTGTTTTTAGTTAATCGTTCCCCCGACGACGGGGTCGTCATGATTCTCTGTGCGCGGGGACTACAGTGAACGGTCGCGAATGTCGGCCAAGTAAAGAACTACACCGAAGTACAAGGAAGTAAGCTCGCGTATGAAGTGAGTAGCTTCGATCGCGTTAGGCGAAAGTTTAGATACGGGAAAATAAATTGCAGCCAACGCGCGCGTAAAACCATGACGCCCCTGGACTCATCGTCCGATTTATTATCGACTGCGAGTCGTTACAATAATTAAAATCTACGACCCTCGTAGTCGCGCACGGGCCATTAAGTGCACAATATGCGTATTTCCATAGGATGCAATTAAGAGGGTGCCGATTTACATGGACGCACGCGTTTTGCATGTCACACCGTGCGTTACGTACGTGGGGTGAGAAAAATGGGCAAAAGGGGGAGAGGAAGGGCCGGGAAACGTGCACTCCATATACATACACGCGCGCACACACGCCCGTATCCACACGCGTCTCGCATGCATCCCTCCCCCTCCCCCCTCCGAACAGTTTCTCTTGGACTTTTTCGGAAAAATCCCGGCCAAGGTCGCAACCTCTTCCTCTCTGACCTTCCCACAAGGGGACCAGATGCGGGACCGCTCGCCCAGGCCCATCTCGTCCGCTCGACAATGCCGTTAAAAATTCCATTTTCCCTACCCAAATTTCTCCCCGTCTCTTCTCTTTCATTTTTCCTCCGACAGGCTCTTCTCCTTATTTCCGTATCCCCTCCTCTAGCTCTCGCTCTCAATGGATTCGTAATGGCCGATTCCTCTCGTCCCCTAAAATATGTTAATGCACGCGTGCGCGCATACTAATTCAACCGAAGTTACGCTGGAAAGCCCGGACGTACCCTGTTAAATGACGCGGTCGTTCTCGAATTTCAGCTGTCCCGGGGAAATTTTTATGGACATTGAGACAAAGGCTCGCTCGGCCCGTGCCGTTTTTGCTTCCGATAGATCCCATAAATAGCGACCGTGCCGAACGCTTTTCGGCCCGACGAATCCGATTTGGTTCCCGGTAAACTTCCGCGTTTTATTCGGAATATCGTAGTTCGTTAAACAAATAGGGAGAAAGTTGTAGAAACGAGCCGCGTTATTATTTCATAATTCCGAATCAACATCGCGTGGGCGCGCACCGAGGGTGGAAATGTAACTCGCGTGTTTGTTCATCGAAGGGACGAAGACCCTACCGATGCAAGGAACACATTTTGAAAGGCTAGTTATGTCTGACGCGACTGCACGCCTACCCATCGGACGGTCACTTTGGAAACAGCTGTCTTCTGGCATGTTTCGGTCAAATCCTCGCAGGCCGTTGTTCGAAAGAATTTAAAGGGAAACACGATACCGCTCGATCGATTGTGCGCCATGGTTTACGTAGTCTGCCCAGTTAATTGGTGCGTCAAACTTTTCTTTTAATTAAAAATTCCAACGAGTGAAAGAGGAAATCGCCATTACGAGACCGAGAGGATTATTCGTCGTGCGAACATTTCTCTTCCTTTCTTATGCGGGCAACAGAAGTATCAATGCCTTCGATAAGTATCGTGTGGATTTATACATGGCGCGAAAGAAATTTTGAATCTCAATTTCATCAGCTGCAAGGCACGAGGTTTGAAACAGCTCTTCATCGTAAAAAAAAACTAGACTAGGTAGAACCTTACTGTTATTAGATAGGAAATCAGAGAGGCGCAGGTTTAACCGTAAATACGTGACAAAAGTGGAAATCGTACAGCCGAATACTCCCAAGCGATCGTTCGTTTTTGTACGTCGGGAAGAATTCGCGTGCGTATTTGGTATTGACGGCACGCGAAACACTACAATTAACATTTTAAGTATTCTAATTCTATGTAATGCGTTGGCTGTGTATACGATTGTACTTTCTGTTGCGGGTTATACTGTAACGGCCCTGAGTTGATTGGCTCCTCTGCGCGTTGATATCTAAATATTGTGACCGTAGATTTAACCATGTTCGCCTCGCGACAGTCATTATCCTTCTTTTCTCTTCGTTTTACCGTAGCATTATTCATTCCACGTTCTCGCAGTTACGCATACATTACAAGTACCTCTCTAAACCAATACCACCTGCCTTACCTTTCAATTCTATGATTATACGTTGTATACAATGTGTTATACCCACACATGTATACGCACGTATGAATTTTCTTACAGATTATATATATATATATCAAATATTGACTAGCACGATTGCAAAAAACTGAAAATCATCGATATCGATGCCACTTAAAGGTCGACTTGGCGACGCATATTCTTTCGGTTTCCTTTTGTTTCGCTTTACTCGTAATCGCTGGACTTGAGCAAAAGCAAAAATGAGATTGCGGGTAATAACGAAACGATCAAATAAAATTACTGCTCAAAGGATTAGATGCGGTCGCGTGCTATCTGGAGGCCCATCGCGTTTAAAATAGGAACTTTTCTCGATCACACGTTCGTGTTATATCATTAACTATGTACAATATAACGTTCTCGAACTGGAACAGTATAACAACGTGGCTTTCAAACGCGGGACCCTTCTCGTTGCTTGTGTATATGAAAAATATAAACTTTTTCGCTAACTATTTCCTTACACGTTAAATAGGAACCAATGACACGTGCTCAAATCGCAGACGCAGAAACGAGTTAAATACGTAGAGTCGAGACAATGTACGGCGAAGATAGGGGTGCTCAAGCGGGACTGAGGGTGAACGAAGCGGTCAACGCGTTGCCGATCCGCGATTTCACCGGCAAATAGACCAGTGCCGGTACGAATCGTTTCTCCGAGCTGGATTCCTCGCCAGCTTGCATAACGTCCTGTTCTTCCAACAAGAACGGCTGCATGATCGTTTTATCGGCGTTCGAGTTCATATCTTGCGGCATCGCGTAGCAAGCTGGCATTTTGTGCCTGTTGGCAACGTCCTTCAAAGTTTTGCTAAGCTCGGCGATCACGCTATCGGTGGGATCGCCGATCGCTTTGTGATCCTTTCTGACGTGCCTTTTAATTCGATTCAAATTGGTCGTAGCGTAGCCGCACTGCGCGCATTTATATACACCTTGAGGAGTGACCTGAACCGCCGTGTCGTCCTGTCGTTGGCTTCTGATCGATTCGGGAATGGTATGGTTGCCAGTGACTCGCGGACTGTCCTCGGCACGTTCTTCCTTAATTTCCGAATCGAATTTCTCTCTGGGCTCGCTCGATCTCTCCGCGTCCAACCCTAAATGATTGAGTACCGGTGGTTGAAAGTGCGACAGCAACGTCGGAAACTGGTGCGCCGTGAGTAGATGTTGATGCAACATCTCCGGTTGATGAAAACCTTGCGAGCAAATCGGACACTGCAACGACTTTTCGCCCTCCGCGTTCTCGTTTGAATTCACGTGAGATCTCTCGTGAAGAAAGAGGAACGGCAGCACGGTAGTGGTGAAGCTGCAATACGAGCAGCGATAGCTCTTCGACTGGTGATCCTCCGAAGATGTCCCCAATAAATTCGAAAGTACTTGATTTCCCAAGCCAGCGTAATCGGTGGATTTAATCGATTGGGAGGTCTCGAATCCATTCGGTATCTTCAGATTCGAGATCTGAGCGGTTTTCGATGTATTGAACGCTCTGTTCGTTGTTCTGGGCGCCGCTTGGTATTGCTGTTCCATTTCGCGCCATTTATCGATCCCGATTTTCCCGTGGTCGCCCATCAGGTGCGCCTTCAGCCACTTTATGCTGCGGAACCTTCTGCTGCATATCGGACAAACCTCCGTGAAGTGAGTAAAGTATCTGTGGCTCAAGTCCCCGAGTTGTTCCGGTTTCAAAGCCGTGTCGTCCGTGTTCGTCGTCTCGTGTGTCTCCTGTTTGGTCGAGCTGGGTGTGTTTTCGTCGACGATGCCATGGGTGTTGTGCTTGTGAACACGTAGAAAATACTTGCTACACAGCTCCTTGTTGCAGATGTTGCATATCACGCCGCCGATTTGAGCTCCGTTCTCGATCTCGATGCCGTGCATTCTCTGCATGTGCGTCTTCATAAAATACTTGTTGCACAACTCCTTGTTGCATATCTCGCAGTAGCTCGAGGTCGGCGTCATCGACGTAACTTTCCTTTCGGACGTCGGAGTCTGACTCGTCGAGTTCGAATTGATCGTCGCGGCGGTGACGACCGCGGTTGAGGGAGTGTGAGGAGCGGAACTCGAAACCGCGGACTGATGTTCCTCCGCGATGTGTCTACCGAGAGCGTCTTGGCTCGGATAATCTTTCCCGCAGAGAGCGCAGAACGCGGCCGCCGCGACGGTCAACGGTGACTTATCCAACGGCGAGGAAGCCGAGTCCTCGCCGACGACGCCGACGGCGTGTTCCGTTACCATGTGAACGTGCAAACCCTTTCTGGTCTCGCACTCTTTTCCGCAAATGGTGCACGACGATTCCTTGCTAGACTTGAGCCCGTTCAGTTGCAACAGCATGGTCTGTAATTTCTGGAGGTCTTCGGAGATGGAGTCGTTCCGCTGATCCGGTGTTTCCAAGTTGTACTCCTGTTTAGGCGAGCGTTGTTCCTCGGTCTCGTGCATCTTCCGGCAGTGCGCTCGATAGAGGCCGATCGTTTGAAACCGTATCCCGCAAGGTTTGCACTCGTAATCGTCCCCTGGTCGCTCGTTGGACTCCGTGCTGCTGATACTCTCCGTCACGATTAAATTCAACGGGCTGGTCTGCACCTGATGCCAGCTGGCCGCCGATCCCGGTGTGCTGGGCGATTTCTCGTTATCTTGAACGACAACGCCGTGTCTCTTCATTTTATGCGTCCGTAAGAAGTACTTGTTACAGTATTCTTTACAGCATATCTCGCAAAACGCGTCCGGATTTATGACTCCTAAACGACGCAGCCGATCGGCGTTAAAACCAGCGTCCCTCGCTTGCTGAATCGATCGTGGCGATAAGTGTCTGGGCGCTGGCACGTACGTTGCATCCTCTTGTTCTACCCCGTACTCCTGTTTAAAAAGCGTTTCCATACCCCCAGGGCTGTCCCTCGTCATCTCCCTTTCCTCCTCGTTCAGCGACAGATTGATTTGCGGGTCCAGCGACTGATCTAGCAGCTCGGTGTGCACCTTTTGCTTGTGTTTGCGCACCGATTCCTCGTTTCTGAAGCGTTTTTGGCAAAGATCGCACGCCACGCTCGGTGTCGGCGGCGTGGTCGGCGCCGCTAGTGGTTCCAGCTTAACCACGCTACCGAGGACATTTCCGGGATAAACCGCTCCTGGCGCGTTATTGTCCAGTCCGCTCGGTCCCGGCGAATCAACGTAGATCCCGTGCTTGTTCGCCTTGTGCGTCTTGAGGAAATACTTGTTGCAGAACTCTTTATTGCACAGGTCGCAGTACGCGTCCGGGTTGAAGATCCTGACAGGCGCCGGTCCTATCGACGGTCTCGTCATGTGACCAGCGGAATCTGCCAGCGGAAACGCCGGCAGAGGTAAATACTGCGCCAGGGCGCTGGGAAAACCGGAAAACGCTTGCAAATGATTGGGTAACGCGGCGGCGATTTGACTCGCGGGACCTGACCACAGGTCCTCGTTCTGCGACTGCATCTGCACGTGCGACTGCGATTGCGTTTGCACGCGTTGCCCCGTACCTAGCCAGTTCGTCGCCAAGTTTCTCGCGCTAAAGAGGGTCACGGGAAGCTCGGTTTGCTCCGTCTGCCGAGGCGGGGTTGCTTTTATCGCGGAATTCGGGGAGCTGTTTTCATGTTGCCGGACCGTTCGATTCGCGGTACCGTGCTCGTTATCGAGATGAACGTTTAGTGTTTCATTGCTGTCGAAAAACTGATTACAATACTGGCAGTGGAATTCGTTGTCGAGGTTCTCGTCGCGGATCGACGATCGACGCGGTATCGGCGACTGCGACGACAGCTTACCTTCGCTGTCTTCGTCCCCGTCGTCCTCTTCGTCGTCGTTCGACTCCTCGTGAACACCGGTCGTCAAGCTGGAGGAGAACCTTACGGGTGTAGTTTGTTTCCGCCTCTTCTTAGGTCCCGTCGAATCCGTGTCGATTCGAACGCGTTTTCTGGCATCGCTGCGTTCGCCGCAACTCGACCCGTCGCTGTCCAGCTCCGTCATCTCCGACGTCGACGTCTCGCGTGCCATCCTCGAGGACGTCACGGATCTCTGTGTCGCAAATCCGATCCTCTCGTGCTCTTAGATCTCGTCCCTCTGTCGAACAAAATAATTCGCCCCTGTTATTATTAGATACGTTTCCGTTGTTTCTGGCCTGTCGATCCTTCGACCGGCCAAGCATTGTTTTCTTTCGCATTGTAACACGAGAAAAGGAAACGCGAGACCGAATCGCGCTGTCTTCCAGCATTTATCGACGAGCACGACTCCTGTGTATTGATAGATTCTGAAATTTCATCCCTGTTTTCGGTCTTTTCTATGGATCGGTTTTTGGAGTATTATCGCGACTGTGACCAACGCGGCCGAAAATAGAATCGGCCGACGAGTCGAGGCGAATCGAGTCCTACGTTGACGGTCGAGGTTCGACGAGACACCCTATACTCGAATGGACATGGTCGAAAAAGGGAGACGTCCGGTGAACGTGCTATATGACTCACAATGTACGCCCATGTTTTGGAGCTGATTTCGGTGGACAGTAGGAATATGCATTTCGGAAGGTCTGTAATTACCGATCGAAGTTGACGGACCCGTAACTCCGTCACGGCATAATACTCGGGGTCGTTGAACCGCGTCTGTTCTACGTACACGGTATCGCTAAAAATAAAGCCAATAAAACGACAGAGTTGCAGCAAAGGACAAAGTATCGTTCGACGAAAACAACATTTTTCTTGACGAGCATTCGTTGTCCCCTCTTACACAAACAAACAAAATAATCCCGTTCCATTTCTCTTACATGTAAACAATTCGATCGAGCCTTCGTTTCGAGATCGTCAGCTGAGCATCGTCGTGTCAAGGTTGTCCGATGAACGTCGTCGAATGCAAATAAAGAGGCTCCAAAACAACACATTTCCACCAAGCGTCGCGTAGAACTTTATCGCGTATTTTTATCGAACGAATCGCGCGTAAATACCACTTTCTTGTTAGAACCACACCGAAGCCGTCCACGGGAACAATCGGTTCGTCTTCGTTTCTTCGAGACACCGGGCGAGCGTTGGGAAGACGTCATTGGCACGTGGCGTAGACGAGGGTAGGTAAACCGAGGGGTTACCTTTGGATGGCGTTGGTCAAACGAGCTCTCGAACGAACGAAGCACGCGATATAAATTTTACGATTTCGGTGAAACGAAGGGACGGAACGGAGGCTCGTGGATCGATCGACGAAATTTGTCGGGAGGATCGATTTGGAGGAAAATCGGGGGGTTAGGGAGAAAAGAAGGGAAACAAGGTGAGCACTTGGAACGTCGAGGACCGAGACGAGCAGCTGCCGCCGAGGCTCGAATGAAATTTTCAAGATCTCGAAAAGGTGCTAATCTACGATTCTTGACAGGCTTACGCCTCTCTGAACTCTCCCAGGTTACTGTTAGGTGCAGCCACTATGCCCTATGAGGGGCCTGTCGCATCGTTTTCGTCCCTACCACCTTCGAAGAGCCACCGCACAAATAACCCCCCACCACCATGCTGACTAACGAAGCACCGTTCGCTACATTTCCCGTACAGATGATTTCCGAAATGACGCGATCGATTCTACCCCCATGGCGCCGTTCTCGATTCAAAAACGGAACGTCCACTAGCGCGTAATTCTCCCACGAAATTTATTCGAAAATTAATGTTACTTCGTGGGTCGCACGATCGCGATCTTTGTGTAAAAGAAATGACAAAGCCAGCTTAGGAAGAACGTTGTACGCTGGAGTATCCTCTTAAAGGTTACAAGTTGACCGTCGGCATGTCAGACGGCGGAAATTGGATTACAGAGCGGGTTGAAAAATAGGCCGATGAAAAATGCGTTCATGGCTCGCGATGGAAAACCCGCATTCCGCCCAACATTTGACGAATATTCCAAAGATTCGCGTAAATACGCCCGTATGGCCCGCTGCAAGTCCCGATACGTATTCCGGAGAAAGCTTTTGCACCGTTTCTAACCAAAATTGGATGAATGACGGCGAATGAATTGGGGAAAAGGGGGATCGAGGGGAGTTTCCGTCATTGTCGAAAGGGTGTCGAGAAAAACATGTTGTTAAAGAGTGGAAAGCACACGCGGCGGTGGGGAGTTTGATTGCGAGAGAATAATCGTGGATGCGCGTACGTTGCATATGTCTTTCCCCTGGTCCCTTCAATCGTTTCGCGGGAATCATTGCGTGGGCGTACCATGCGGCCCATGGTAAACAACGTTTTAACCTGCGAAAATAACGATGCCACAGCCAACATATGCCGCGCCGTGGACGCTTGTACGCTCGCGACTCGCAGCTGGCTGCTTATCCAGTCGTGGAAACGATGTCACGATAAATGACGAGTTCTGTCCAGGGTAATACCCTAACTCGGCAACTTTTTAGCACTCGCAGGCAATATCGGAGCATCGATGTTTATAAGGGGGTCACGTAAAGTGTCGTCGTCTGTAAAGCGGATGTAAGACGAGTCTTATCGAAGTTGAGCGCGCAAAGTTAACACGCGGAGATGATGTTTGACGTTCTTTAAAATTCTTCTGCTTGATAAAAATCTTAAACAACATCGTATTGTAGCATTCCGAAGATAGGCGAAATGTATGGTGTATATCGTGTTGTTCATCGATGATTGAATTGTTAACATTTTTTTTACAACATGTTTCCTCGAACCGATGCTTCTCGGAAAACACGTTGCATTCCTAAGACGCACGAGAGTCCACGGATCGGTACTCGATTGACATGTGTGGAAGATAAGATAGTCAATGACGTTTATTGAATATAACAATTAACGAGTACTCGTCGACAGAACTGATAGAACTGGAATTTCTTGAATCGTCAGGGGTGTAGGCCAGAAGGGTGAATTATGGTAGATCCGTCCGGGTCGTTCGATCATCCCTGTTCTTGAAATCGAAAGAAAAGCTCGGAAACTTTTTGCGTTGGTCCCTCGCGTGGGTGCGTGTGCGCGCGAGTGCGTTTATATGTGATTTCAGTAGAGGCCTATTGATCGAGCGGCGAACTTCGCTGGTCCGCACACGCGCATAAGTCGGACCGTAAACAAGACAAATATTATCGCGCTAGTCCTGAAAATCTATCCGACCACCATCTTTTCTTTAAACGTCCAACGCTATTTCACCCCAGCCTTCGATCTTTTTCGCGACATACCCTCGTCCTGCAATGACGACTCGTTAATGACCACTCGAACCGAATTCCTGACACGTTCTCAGATTATTTCTCAACGATTAAATTTTCTATCTAGTACTCGAACGTACACGCGTATTACGATCCCTCGATGAAAGTATGCCCCTATAATCCTCGAGGAAGATTGCGGTGAATTCCAAGTACTTATGCGTGCTTCAAAGAGTTTTGTTTTGAACGAAGAGTAAACATTGCAGAATAAAAACAAATCCTTCGGTCGCTCGCCCTGGACCAAGCGACGACGCTACAAGGACAGCTATCGGAAGATGTTTATGTTCTTGCGAATAGATCCAGTATTTGTTTCTGTTTTCATACGTGGCGCGAGAAAATCAGGAAACCGTTTATCACGGGGAAATTTCTCGCGTTCGCGTGCCGAGGATACGTTAACCCAATAACGTTACGTTCCTAGTTGAAATCGCGAAGCTATGGTAAAAGGTGTGATTCGCATAAAGGTGGGGATCGCGGAAAGTTGGATCTGCGCAATGCGTGTCGTCGGATGAACCACGTGGAGTATTCGCATGCAAAAGACGTCGGCGGATATCGGGCGGTCTTTTAGTCGCCCCCGAAAGGGCAACGGTGCAGTGTCGTTTTACAAATTACAGCTCGGTAGTCTATGGAATATCTGCATTCGTTTTTCTCGAATCGTTGACGCGTCGGAGTAACGTAACGTGTTGCTGAAATGAAGTTTCATCTAAAGGTTGCGAAAAATGTTGGCAAAAATAATGAACTTTGGAGCATCCAGACACGCGCATGTAATCGCATACACAACGGAGTTTAATTTTCCGTGTTCGCAGACGAAACGTTCGAAATACAGGAATTCGGATTCTTCGTTGGTAACGCATCGACTAGAGATTGCAAACGGTTAGGTAAAAGGTGAATGGCAGAGTTTCACGCATCGCGCGACTGCGATCACGGAATTTCGAATATGTTTACGAAGCTTTCGTCCAACACTTACCGTAATCAGCAGCGATTTTCCCACGCGAAGAATCCAAAAATATTCGCGATCGGCTGATTCCTTTTCGTTATCCATTTGTCAATTATTGTGATACGATGATGAATCGTTTCCATTGAATGAAGCACGGGCTCGCAACTGATAACGGTGGCGATAACGACGATAACATCACTTTATTCACTGCGCACTGAAAGACCAGAGAAATAATAGGAGAACGTTTGAAATGTTGCGTGGTCGTCGACGAGAACAAAACCGAAACTGAAAGGTAGAAAAACCGGTGAAAAAAAAATAAAAATAAAAGTAACGATAGCCAAGAATTGTAAGCAACTGCCTACGGGTCTCTCTACTTACTATTGTTTTGGCCATCGTGCCACGATGGCGGCCATACTTGATATGAGAAAGTATCCCCCACATTGTCCACGGCCATCTACTAATTCCCCCATACACCCCCGCGCTGATTCAACCCCCCATCCCCGCTACTTCCACCATACCCTCGCTTCTAGTCGCCCCAACTGACTCACCCCTTACTCCTTGCCACCCTCTTTCAAAGCCAGGAACGACGTCTTGCTAGGCACTGTCGGCTGCTTACGTTTACTTCGATCACGAATCGTCCGGTTTCGTTAAATTTTCAGTTGGTATCGAATTAAGAAAGGAACGACGAATCTTAGATATTACAGTTACGAACTTAACGAGTCCAGATTCGTCGCGGAATCGATGCGAAAATCGCGTCATGAATCGTCACCAGGGGTTCCATTTAACGTCGATCAAAGAAAGTCGATGAAACTTGGAAAAGCTCATCGGTTCGATGTACGAAATTTCGCGGTAATGTTTGTTTAACGCATAAAAAGAAAAGCGTGGAGAAAAACGAAGGGTATCGCGGGGCATCTAGCCGTCACTGCGGAGGTCTTTCTTCGTTAAGGCACTTCCTCCTCCCTCGGACTTACGCACCTGCACACGCGTGCGTTAAAAAAGACACGCGTACACGGGACACCCACGCTCACGTATAGGCACACACACCCGTAGGTGAACGCACGTGTCTTTGAGCTATCACCGTCTTCCTCGCGACTCAGCACGAGTAGTTTTTCACCCCGGTTCACAGTCCTTCCTACGATCAGGTCCGACAGAGAGGAGAGGCGAACGTGAAAGAAGAAAGGCGAGGGTGGCACGGAAAGAGAAAGTGAAGGAAAGTGGAAAAGAGCGAGGGGGTTGGTGCGCGGGTGGGATTTTTACTGGTCACTCGGAATTCGGTTCTCCCTCCACGCGGAATCGGATGACTCTCCCTTCGTCTCGCCGAACTTTCCATCTGCACCAACCCTGTCACCCCACTTCAAGCTCTAGCCTAGCAACTACCCTCGCGCAGCAAATTAGTTTAGGCTCACGGACAAGTCTGAACTGGTACGAGTCTTCTCTCAGGAGTTTCCTTCCGTTCCCCGGGAAACGACGCGCAGAATCTTGGAAGATATACTAACACCTCCAACGACCGAGATATTTTTTCGAAAGGTACTCCGACGAGCTTGTTCAACGACGAAGTTGGGTTGCTTTCCTCGATGAAATTACGACGAATGCGTTTCCGTTTCTGGCGAAAACATTTACAGACATCTCATTTAATGAAATATAAATTTAAGGGAGGATCGACGCAAAACATATATACCGTTTCAGAAAGTACGATTAAACACGGGGAAGTTAGAAGGAAATCGCCTCTACAGTCTGCGTGTTAAGACGATCACGCTTCCACGATTTGAAATGACAGTGCATCATGCCCCTAACTTGTTCATTGCGTCGCAGCTGACACGCGAAATGCTTTCTTTCTTCGGCGAATCAAAAATTGACATAGTAGCCGCGATCGTACATAATTTAAAGGATAAATTGGACCGGGTGGCCAGAAACGTCCAAGGGTACGCTGGGGCGTTCCGCTCTGCGGTCGTACACTTGTCACGCAATTCTGTGCGGTATTGATAATGATAATGAAGTTTGTTCGGCCGCATCGGCTGTTCCAAATTAATGATATTAGACGAGGAGCTCCGTGAGCCGTAGACCAATAATTTCGAATCGCATGATGCATTTCAATTGGGGGTCAGCGCCTGTGTCGGCCGGTGCTTGCTTTCCCATCCAACTTGGTTGTCTCACTATTTCTATGATAGTCGTCGGAACTCGACGCAAATTACTAACAAACTACTTGATAACAAATTACTTGAACTCGACGCAACACGTGGATAGATAAATATATTTTTATCCGATAAATCGAACGTTGAAATTTCTGTACAACTGTTGGAAACGAACTACGACTATGTTTCCCGAAGCACACGTGCCTTGGTCAGCTTCCCTTTTACATTTTTTCGTTTCTCCCTCTTGAATAATCAAAGCCCTAGATGGAAAAAAAAAATCAAAAAAAGTGGACGAGTATCCGTGACATCGGACCACGTGCCACACGAATGGTCACGCGTCCAACGATTCAATAGCGGTATCGCTTTTTTTTTTTTATCTAAGAGCATCGCGTGAATGGAGTCCGTTGCAACAATCGCAAGTTAAATATAGACTTCCGATAATAACAAAATTAAATAAATTCTTACTTAATGTAATTTTTAATATAATAGTTTGTTTTCAATTATGTCGATTTCATGGCAACTTTAGTTTCGTTACGCTTATCACAAGAAACACGAACTACAAATTATAGAAAATACCGTGACAGATAATACAGCTCGTTCGACAAACTCGTAAATATTTATCGCACAGATATGCGAGGACAGTTTTATCATCGAAGAATTCACTTTTAATTGTTTCGTTGTAAAACAATTGTTTTTGCGTCACACCTTGCTCGCTCTCCGAATGAATGTTTATCTTTTATTCGTTATTCGAAATTTGTATCCAGGTAAGGATTTTATTCATCTCCGATTCTCTGGGTGTTCGAAGCGACGCGGTCAATGTGGTCCGAGGGGCAGATGCCTCGAAAACGCGCTCTACAAACGCCGGACACGGAAAAAGTACGATAAAAAATTTGCTTTCCTTAGTACGACCGTAATAAAAGGCAAACGTTCGGCATCGTGAAATATAATCAGCAAAGCGTCCCGGATCAATTCGGCATTATTAGCTCGAGGCAAAAGAGGGTCGTCCATTACTGGACAGCTGGACAATAGTAGCGATTTAGATGCGATTTTTTTCCCCTCTCTATCTTTGAACAACGCGCGGATACGTTGTACGGCTAATTCAATACCGAGATCACGTATCTTCTAAATGTTAGAAAATAAAGTTTAATAAAGCTTAGCAACGTAAGCGTTTTAAGAAATTAAATACAGCACATGTTAGTATTTAAATTATAACGTTTTACATTAATTGCCCTGTTAACGCGTATGTGTAAAACTTGTTTAACGACTCCACTCATGCGAACGTTGCGTGATATCGGCTCGGTTAACAATAACAGCGTTATCGCGAACTTTAATATTCCGACAGTAGATAAAACGATACAAGAAAGTAATAGAGGTACACGTAACGCGGTTGTACTTTTTCATCGCGCCTTCCAGTATACATACCGCGCGACACGACTATACTTGGGTTAGCCCGGTTAGGGTTAGAAGTACGGACATACCGTGCATTGATATAGCAGAAATCTGCTCCAGGTAAAATGCTTCTATACCTTTCGTCGATCAAAATTGCGCAGGCACCACAGTTACCAGTTGTTCATTCGGGGCGCAAATTTTAAAACAAAAATGTTTACAAAAATTTACATAGTTAAAATACAATCTAATTGTTGCAGAGCTGGTACGCTCTTATATTATATAAAGGATCGGTCGTCAAAGAAACATGGGTATCTGTTAATATGTAGTAATAGGGAAAACTATTAATAATTCCCAAATAATATTTCTTAAGATTCACGTTCTTGAAACATTGTACTTTTGATTTATGCAAAAAAAAAAAAAAAAAATAATTCAATTCTTTGAACCTATTGCACTGGAATCCCAACTTAACTGTCGTCTTTCGATTAACATAGTTGTTAAGAAAGAACGAAGAAACGCCAAACTTTCGCGTGTCGCGTTTCTTTTCACATTCGCACGATTCGAGAAAATATACGTTCCGCGATTACGATTAGGTGGAACGTGGATCAACGTTCTTCGTCGTTGTTGTAAAACAGTCTTTGAAGCAAAGTAAGCGCAATCCCCGCGTTTGTTCTCCAACGGTGGATAAGCTCTGTAAATCAGTCAAGATGCACGGTATCGCGGATCTGTTGCGCGAAAGAGAGGAAAACAATGAACCTCCGTAGGGCAAGAGTAGCGTTACTTGATCCAGTTACTGGCGGCGTTTCTTGAATGATCAAGGGTTAGGATCGTCACGTACACGGTGCGGCGATGATGCCTTTTGTGACGAGGGGCGGCAAGGACAAAAAAAAAAAGAGAGGAGAGAAAAAGAACGCTCGAGCGTGCTTTCATGGGCGCACTAAAATATTCATTGTCTGAAAATGGGCGTTTGTTAGAGTGTGTATAGTCGCTCTGCGCCTCAAGTGGCGAGAGGTCTGAAATACAGCGCGCGAAGCCAGGAGTAGGTGTGGAGGCGTTCTATTATATCTCAAGGCACGAATCCGCTCGAGACCGGGGGTTCACAACCCCGCAGAAATTCAATATCGTGTTACGTGGACGCGTAATGGGCGTTCTTCCGATCGGTCGATGATGTCCGCGAGTTGAAATTGAAAGTCGACCGGATGAGGTCTCTCTCGTTTCTGGAAAACCCGCTCGGGAGAACCGTTCTTCCGATTCGATCTCACCCTCGTAGTGGTTTGATCGCGGATGACAACAATGTCGCGATACGTTTATTAAAAGTTTATTCCGTTTTGACCGCCAAAATAATGCACTGCTACGAGATATTATATTTCCTTTGTCGATAAATTAGAATCGTCTGAGCGAGTTCTATGAATTATGCTCATGAAAATCCCTCATACGTGTCGATAATATCGATGTAGTAGAATTAAGCTGACGTTCGATTAATTCATTCTCCCTTCAATCGATTTCCGGTTCGTTTGAACGAAATTTAAAAAAAATGTAATTCTATAAGCTAAAATCGAAGGGAACGTATCAACGAGGTGGATCGATTATATAAAGTGAAAAGTGGACGTTGTTGTATGTTTATATTTAGGTAAACGACTCCAGAATTTTGATAAAAATCCGACCTTACCCGGTGACGCGCGCTCTTTGAACGACAAGAAGTTTCTCGTGTCTGCGCTAGGAGGAAATGTTGCGCGGAGAAATTAAATCTCGCGCGGAGATTGTTGGAAATTTTCAAATAACGGTGCTAAAAATGTCAAGTTTCCGTGGCAGTCGAGTATCTGGTGACGTTCCACGCTCGGATATAATCTCAACTCTTCCTGTGGAGCTTACAAACGCCCGAGGGTGGCGCGTGGGTAAGGTTGACTAGACCAAAAAAGGGTGGCCTCTGATATGACGCGGCGACGAAGCTTCCTCGCGATGAAGCACGTTGTTTCCTCCGAAGAATATGGATTTTATGCATGAATAAAGAGAGGAGGAGCCGGTTGCACGCTTCGTCCCAACAATTTCCCTTACCCGTCCGTCTGTCCTCGGACAACTAATTCAGGGACATTGCGCCACTGTCGTCGCCTCCGCGCGAGCAACGATGACGCTGCGCACCTGCATCTGCGGATTTGCATGCACAAGCACGACAATCCACGTGTTTGCTCGTGTCGCATATTCGATGCGGACGGTATCGTCGATGCTGCTATCGCAAAATTTTTTATTCCGTCCCCGTGTACACATCTTAAAGGGGACGCCATTTCAAAATTCCGCGTCGGCTCGTACAACTTCTTACACGCGAAACTTTGCGACTTGGAGATAGCGTTACAAACGCACAGGGCGGTTATAAATTGCAGCGTGAAATTGCAGAGGTAGATAGAACTTACCGAAACGGACGAACGTAGGTATCTTGTATAATTGCTGTTTAATTGAACACGGAAACGATTCTATTTCACAAATCGACTGTAAAATTCTCGAGGAATAACTTTCTGATTTTATGGAGCAAAGCAAATACTATCCAATTACAGAATTGATTAAGAGATGGAATAATTGCGTGTGCTCGACGACTGTCCTGGAATTTCACTGAAAATTGATTACACTCAGTGTTCCACGAAAACGTTTAACTTTCACGAGATACCGCGCCGGTTCTCGCGGCATTCGCGGAATATACGTTGGCTCGCGTTTGTCGCTGGTCGATGTTTCGGCGCGAGAATTTTTCGGAGTGACATCGTAGGCACCAGCTGTGAACCAAACTGGGTTTCGCTAGGTTGGTGCCGATCGAATTGATTTCCGATTCAGACGAGACTTCTTTTCCGTCATGGATAGACCATGGACGTTGCGAGCGAGCGAGACACGCGCTAAGGGACCGAACGCGACGGATGGACAGAGACGGGTTCAGGAAGAGACAGAAGCAGAGGGCGGTAAAGGGGTTCGGGTTGAATCTACCCAGCGCAGTGTGTACCTCTATTCAGAATCATGCGGCATGGCTCGTAAATGGAATAATCAGTGACACGAGGGAACATGGAATACGCTGTTGTCCCGGTTCTCCCAGCCCTCACCTCGCCTCGTCTACCCTATCCTCTGCTCCTTCCTCGGTTTCCCTAACCTCCCGCTTTCCTCGTTGCTTCTTCCTCTCTCCACCGACGCCGTTGTGTCCCGCCATCGCCCTCTATGGAAACCATCCCCCTTGGTAGTTGCGGTGATGAATAATCCTCAGATCCACGGCGAGACGGCAAGTTCCGAGGTTAACAAGTGAAAACGTCAACGGCGAACGCGACAAGAAGCGGGCTTCGGGATACCGTGACGGCGCGCGGCGGCGCGGCGTTCCTCGTCGTTTTATTACAGATCAACGGTGGCGAAATGCAATTCCGCTCCTGTATCTCGCGGATGAATCCGACTTCGTCGCGGCGCTCCATTCTTCGACGGAACGGAAAATAAAAAAGAAACGGAACGAAATGTTTGTTATACCAGCTGCGTTTAAACGCGAATATTTAAAATCGAACTTGTTGCCTTTAATTGCAATTCGAGACTCGGAGGAGGTACCACAATTTCGGTTCGAAACAATCGATTTCCAAATTATTCGTTCTCGTTCGAACGAACTGGTTTCCATTACGCTTTAAAGTTAACGAATCGATCAATTTACTTCGTTAACGCGTTCGCGATACGCGTCGAAGCGAGTCGATTCGATAGAGTTCTCTGTAAAAAAAGTTCTGCTCCGTCCGGGTGGCGGAGGTGGAAGGGCAAAAGGTGGGGAGGACACGGGGAGACGGAACGAGAAATAGTTAAATCTGTAACGAAGGATGTGGAGAGAAGAAGGAACGACCCCAAAGATGGGGTTGAACCGATGGCGATGGTACTTTCAGACGTAAATTGCAAATGTTCCGGAGAACCGGATAATCGGATAATCAGCCAGACTGTTCTGTCTCCGCTTGCCATTTCCAATATCTGCTATCCCCGAGACATCGACCTACGGATCAACGACGAGTTATCGTCGAAATAAAACTACACGCATGCATCCGAAGCGCTTTATCGTATCGATGGAAAACGATTCTCTTTTCGCTGGAGATTATTTCGCTTAATTTTTTGTGAAATATTCGTACCCGTCTAGACTAGCGATAACTTCCGTTATCGAGGTTCGAAGGTACTAGAGGGTAGCTGCTCCCTTTGCTCCGATTCAAACGTGGAAATCTGCGGCGCGGATTATCGAAACCGAATAATAAGGAAACGGACGAGAACTGATTGTTTTCTGCCGATTTCAGTCTTTAAAGGTAACTCGTTAAATATTCATAAGCGGTTACACTTAATTCGTCGAAGCGCGGACCACGCCGGTCTCCCACAAAGACGATGGCTCCTGTTTCGTCCTTTGCTATCCGTCGACAACCCTTTCGATCCGTTCTTTTGACTCGATGATGAAGGCCGCTTAAGATCCCAGAACTTTGTACGTATACTCGATCGAAAAGATCGCTTCGATTATCGATCATGTTTGCCACGAAACACCGCGACTTTTCCTATAGCCATCGAGAGTCGCTGGTCGTGCAAGGCCTTAAGAGCACTTCCGGCTGCGCAACGTTACCCCTCGTCCTTTGAGGGCCGCGTAGTCCCTCCAGGCTCCAAAGACGGGGATCCTCAGGTAAAAAATTTACGATGACCGTAACAAATGTTGGAACAGCGATTATTTGCATATTCGGATGAAAGTTTAATTGCAGTTTTTGCTCGTTTATGTCCTTAAAGTTTATTTCTTTAAAAGTTGATTTACAAGTCAAATTTTACGGAGAAACGTAAAACCAGCGCATCGAATATCGCCCTAGCCAATTACCGATAATTGAAAAACTCGGCGAACTCGCGATGGTTGAACACGGATCCACCGCGAGTCGCGTCGGAAGCAGTTTAAGAGAGTGCACGCGCGAAGAACAGAAACTTCTTATCCGTATTGTTCGTTTATTCGTCGCTGTTCTACGCTGTGGAAATATTGTTTTAAATTTTGCCGAGAAAAATTGACTGCGTCGAGAAAGAAGAGTGGAAACTTCTTGAAACGACGGGCGCGGCGGCACCTTTTTCCCAGAGAGAACTTTTACGGGTGAAATCTTCGAATGTACTGGTAACAACGATACCGCATGTACCGTTTCTTGGAACGGTTTTCACTCGTTCGCGCGATTCTTTGATGAAAAGTAGACAAAGAAGGACCGCGGGGGACAGTGAACTGCTTACACGAGAAGAAGTTTGCGAAGCGGCTACGAAAGGACGGAAGTTTGCCTGGAACTATGCAGGCGACAGTTACGGACAGTTTGGCGAGGCAAAACGATTCGTCCGATTCGAAGTTTGTTATCGCTAATAGCTACCAGTTACCAGCTCTATTCGATTTCGCCTTGTTCTATCGCGGTTATGCACACGTACGCGCGCGACGCGTTCTCGCCGTGTAATTTATATCGCGATGCTATGTTTCAATAGCCTTCGCTTTTAACGGCCGCAATAAGCAAAAAAGAGCGTAATAAAAGACTTTAACGAATTTCGTTAAATCGACGACAGACGGTGCTTAAAAAACGGTCCTCTTTGTCGCGAACGAAACGAAAGTTTCGGCAAAAAATAAAATAAAAGGCAAACGTGTTCGCGTCTAATTGGCCAAGTAATTTCGTATGAAACGAAAGCCGATCGACGGGCCAGGTGAAAAAGGTTGAGTGGAAACGACGCACGCGATCGATGGTCTCGCGGAGAAACGAAGAATCGATTGAATTTAAGTCCAGACACAAGTAACCAATCAGTCGTCTTGTTGCGAGTGCAGTTAGTATAGAGTTCCGGCTCCCGGTTGCGGTGTGCGGTCTGCGGTTCGCGATATCGAGCATCGCGGGCTGCGGAGACACGTTCGTTCGCTGGCGGCATTGTTTTCGAGGGGAGGAAAAAAACGATTAATCGTTCGCTGACTGATTTGTAATTGGCTTAGATGCTTCGTGCACGAATCGGAGAGCAGACAACTGGATATTCGGGGAAAAACAGTACCGATAGTTGACTATACCCAGACTTTATACCGGGTACGTTGCATCACATTGTCCTTTACGTCACATTCGCCCACCACGTAATATCAGTTCATATCCATTTGGTAGTTGTATTTTTCACAGACGAGAATCCCGAGGGTCGTACTAAATTGAGAAAATACTTGAGGTACGATTCTGACACCGTCTACAATGCACGCAAGTTTCCCTTACATTTTCTAGTATTCCTGCGAGCTTGCTAAGGCAACCGTGCGGAAATTCCCACGCGGTGCATAAGCTATCGTGATCTCAAGTTTCTAATTACTAGATACTATCCCGCGCTACCGGTGACACTCGCGATTATGCCAGCGTAATAATCGTTTAAAGTACCACAGTACGAGCGTAAAACTGTCCGTAATAACGTAGCAGGAGGCGTAACGCATCGTCGCGGTGCACAATAGGCGCGATTATCACGTTTCGATCAAATGTTCCACGATTTTTATACGAAAAATATCACTCGTACCCACTTGTACGCCGTACTGCAACGCGATGCCAGGAAACTCGTTGATACGTGCAAAGTCGATGAATCGTGCATGATTATAATTGCATGATAAACAGTTTCGTTAGCGAATCGCGCACCGTACCTCGATAACGGTGGGTTCGCGTTATGTACTCGGATGGCTTATCGAGATCGATTTTAAATGCGTTAGACAGCCCAACCGATCGACTTCCCGTAATTTTCTGAAACAAACGTAGGTGGAAGCATCTGCTGCCCGGTAATTAATTGCCGTCCTAGCGATCGCATTTACGTCGCTACTTATGTACCTGTGGGCTGAGAGCGTCATTAGCGATGGCAAGCAGTCGGAGAATTCCGGTTTGTCGACCGGACGACGCGACGCGACGCGACGCGACGCGATGTCTTGATTCTGTGCTGCGTATCGTTTCGTTATTATTCGCGAAATACAAGCTCGCGGCCTCGTCAGCCGGTGAAAGGACATTTTCCATCGTTTGCGTTTTTTAGCCTGTGTGTTCACCGTCGTTCCTGTTTTCGATATCTTTGTCCCCCGTTCTTTCTCCTTCCCTCCTTTGTCTCGACGCGGACGGTTCTCTCTCCGTTACCTATTCGTCGTTCTCGTCGTCTCTCTTTTGGTTACGGGCGACCAACGCTACCACCCTTTTGCATTTCTTCTCTGCGCTTTGCTGTCTCGACCGTGCGACTTTGCTTTTCCTTCCTTTTTCCCTCCTTTTCATTCGGTCTTCTTCAGACAATGAAAAGCCCTCGCTCAGAGGTAACCGGGAAACGATAGGGAATTCCACGACGATAATTGTTGGAGATTTCGCTTTTATCGCGGCCAGAAGTAGATCTGGATGCGGTTGAATTTTAATCTCGGCCTCTTTGCTAGTATTCCACCTCCTCCTTCGTCGACATCCACTCTTCGTCAGGCCTAGGATGCGGCTGAAAGAATTGGCTTCGCATTGCCATCTTCGTTCGCTGGTACGCTCGAATTAATGAACTTTGTTCTTAACTAGATCAAATTTTTGCGTTTCGATTTACCGCCTTTCGAATTAGCTTTGATTGCTATCATACGTGAAAATATTTAACGTACAGAGGTCCGGGGTAACAAACAAAAGTACGAACCGCATTGTTCATGGCCGATAGAAAATGAAATTCTTTCATTGAATTGTGGTTTATAAATTTAATTATGTACGGAGGTATTCGAACTAATATTCCGGAAATGCAGTCAGAGCATCGTTGCAAATATCATTCGAGTTTGCGAGACCATTGTACCGACTCGTGTACGTATTTGGCGCACGGTGGTGCTGTAAAAGCAAAGCTTTGTACACTACAAGGTATTAAAAGTTCTCTGTCTGCTTTACATTCTCGTATGCTCTCCGACGCCAAGAACGCTTTTAATGTTTCGAGTTGTATTAATCGCAACCATTTCGTGCTTTCGTGCGAGGCGTGCAAAAGCAGCGGTGAAATTTCTCGCACGTCTCGCGGTCAATATTCGGTTAGAATTCATAGGGATTGGCCGACACGTTGACGGTTTCACCGAATCGCTTTATGGGAAAAGTTGGAGTCGTCTCTCGGGATTCTCGAGTATCATTACGGTTGTTTACGTGTTCGATGCGATCGAAATTCGATTCGGATTGCTTTACGCGTCCTTTCACAGAGCGCTGCGCGAAACGAACACTCAAAGTGAACGATCCATTTCCTTTTCGCTCGAGAAATCGATTTTTGATTACATATTTTTAAAGATTACGAACCGAAAAATATATTTTCCGAATATTAAATAAAGATCGAACAAATTACAAAAGAAATCGTCTCGTAAATCGTCTTGTTCGACCAAGAAAACGACTGCCTCTTAATGTGTCAACGTCGCGCGAACATTGGGGCTTCGAGAGCAACGGCAACACGCTTTGTGTGTCAGGCGTGTGTGTACCCATATCTCAAAAGTTCTCGCGAGCTCGCCTGACGCTCGAATACTAAATGAGTCGGGTCATCGAGTCTCACAATATGGCCTGGCCTCCATAGCCCAGTAATTATTAAGAAAAGTTTCACCCCTGGGTGGGTGCGAGGGTCGGCTTGGCGAGATGCAGGGCTGCAAAAGGGGTCGTTGGTGTGCCAGAGAGCGCACAAGGGTGAAAATTCGCTAGTGCTCGCTTTCGTATACCTTTACGCTCGCCAGATGCCGAAGGTCGACCGAAATTAACTTTCGTTGCATGGTTGCGCTCGTGAAATTTCGCGTATCGCAACCGGGGAAAGAATTTGCTCGGCGCGATAGCCTCGTAGGTTATTTTCCAATCGAAACGCCGTTTGTATGTATAAAAACACGTGACACTGGAATTGCAAAGCGATTATTTTCTGGCTATTAATTTAATTACTGTACCAACTGGAATATGTTTCCCCCTCATTTATAACAAGGACCTAGTATTTACGGAAGCCTCGGAGATGCTCGATTGCGTTTTTCTTTACCACAGCGAAGCCCAGCTATCCGACTGATAATTATCGGTCAGTTCGCCTTTACGTTTCAACCCCTTGACATTCTTTTCTGGTGTTAGGTTCGAGTCAGGACAAAACAGATCTGTACGTGACCGAAGAGCGAGCGAAACGCAAAATGCGAAATGCGCGGTTAAAAAAGAGGGAGGGAACCGCCGGTGGAGGTTCGGGAGAAACAGGGGGTGGGCGCGGTATAGGGGAGGAATTTCGCGCGTGCTCCGCTTCATCCCCCTCGATTGCCGCCGCCGCCGCCGCCGCCGCTGCTGCTGCTGCTGCTGCTGCTGCTGCTGCTGGTGCTGGATGCTGAGGGTAGCTGGACCGCGCGCGCGAGGTGTCAGTTCTACGCGCGACCTCTCCCCCGAAGGTGTCAACCTACTCGCGACCTGGTCCAAGGTGTTTGCCAAAGTCCCGTGCTACCGACGAGTCTGTCCTCGCGAGTTTCACTCACTCGTTTCTTCGTTTTTGTTTGTTCGTCGTTCTGGTCAATCAAGAAAGCCCGAGCAGTGCACGCTCGACTTTCCTTCCGCGAGAGGAAAAAAGCAGAAGTTCAACTGTTCATCTGGCACGTGACACGGCTCCAACAACGCTATCATGTTCGTCGGGATATCCAGAGGAAGCAATGTACGTGAACACGTTACTTTTGCGAGCACGCGTATTATACTACCGCTTTTATTTAATTTTTTCTTGTTTATCTTTTTTTTTTTTTTGTTTCATTTACTCCCGACGTAAATTTCCGACGAGGATAACTGATCGGATTTGCGAAAGTTCTCTGTTTTTTGGAACGTTTGAAACATTTCGCCCGCGACCAGACCGAGAAACGTTTTTCCTCGATAAAACGTTGACTAATGACGCGCTGACCGAAATGCATTCAGCCAGTCGGAATTTCGCACGTTTATCTCGATTCCACCTCGTGGAGTTTCGCGCACGAAGCGCGCGATATCGACGATACGTGAACTTTGGCGATAACCGAACCGCGGTGTACGCGTACGCGCCTGCGTTCGAATACGTTTAACGATGCGCTATATTTCTCGATAACATATACGTATACATATTGGACGGTGATCGATGAGTTGTACGGCAACTATTCAATTTCGCGAACCTTTTTCGTTCGTCTGCGTCGCTGTTTAATGTTTTCGATCTTCTCCGTCTCTTTAATTCAACGATGGAGCATGCAAGCTGTTTTCCTCGTTTTCGCGTGAACGATGGCATCGTTGCCGCGTTCCACTTCTTTTGGCCAAAATTTCTGAAAACGTCGAGTATTCTCGTAAGCAGATACGAAAGCTTTATATCATCGAAGCTGGTTCCTCGGGTGGCGATAATTTATGGGAATCGAGTAACTCGCCGCTCCGGCTCATGGATGATTAATTAACACCAGAGTCGGTAGCCTCGCGCGTCTCGCCGATCCATATTTTCTTTCGATGATCAAGACAGTTTTTTCTCGCAATTTCTATTGCTTCCGCTAACTTTCCGACGCGTCGTCTTTTTTTACAGGCCGTTCTTCTTTACGACCCGTCTACTATTTTCGCACGTTTTCAGCTCGGCCGATACCACTCTCGTCGCTTTGCAAGTATTTACCGGAGGAAAAGTTCATTTCCGCCTTGCATTTTTTAAAAGTAGGCGACAGCCATCCACCGCCGCGTTTCTCTCCCGCCTACTCGCGCTTTTCTCACAATAGTCGAGCAACAAGTTTAGTTCAAGGATTTAAATATAAGTCGCCTTCGTGTCTACTTCGAATCGAAAGATCGCGAAATAGCGTTAGTTCGTTACGCGACCGCAGAGGGAAAATGTTATTTCGTAATTGTCGATTGAAACGCGAGACAGAAAGATGTCCGGGTTAGTTTTCTTTTTTCGGCGGTTTTTGAACATTCGAAACGTACAGTTAAATTGCCGTGGTGAACGTTAAAAATTACGTTTGAAAATTTGAATTCCACGATCGTTCGTTTCGGCCGCTTTAACGAGAAACTATCGATCGACAAATCCCCGATTTTGGGGACTGCTTCGTCGTAGAACGTTGGCTCGTAACGATCGAATTACCGTGTCGCGCGGTGGTACGATAAATTTCATCGGTTTTCACCCGCGTGCAATATGGTTTTCGATAACTGGTTCGCATTGTTTGCTCGCGTTTTGGCGCGCCCGCAATTATGCAAACGAACATAAGGGCCGGATGCGCATTAACGCGAGATATTCGATGCCGATCGTTGGCGTGTAAAATTCACGATTCCGGTAATGATCAAACCGTACGGGAGGAATATATCCTCGCGATATCAAGGGGGAGTGGGCCTTTATGCCCATTCGATTACCATATCGAGGACCTTCACCGTGTAAACTCGCAAAGCACTCGGTGACTCCTTGAACGACCGCTTGAAGACGCACACCCTCTACGTTGAGAGTCCATGCCAGCAACGGGCCGCGAGCTTTTAACAAATACTGTCTTTGCAGCGTGAGAATAGTATAGTATTCGGATATTAGGGTACTCGGTAACGCGAGACTCTGCTGTACTTGGATATAATGGAGTCTAAAAGGAGCTTCCGCGAAGGTTACTTAAATTAGTTTCCTCCGACAAGCGGTTCCCTTTCGAGCTAATTCCGCGTCACGTTTCACGGACAGTCGTCCGCTAAGTGTCCTTAATTGAAAACGCATAAATCCTGAAACGGCGCGAAGGACGCCTAATCCTATTTCGGCTGATCCTCGTAGACAAGCGCGGGCAATTTTCGTTTAATCGAGGCGACGAGACTCGCGTCGCGACGGTGCCGGTGCCCCGACGTTAAATGCATTTAAGGGGAAAACGAACGATGAAAGAAGAAAACGGGCGGAGTAAGTCGCGCGAGAAAAGAATTTCTTCCATCCTACCCCTCGGCTCGGAAGAAGCGACAAATGAAGCCCCTCCTCCTACTATCTGCGCGTGGCCGTCTTTTTCTTTGCAGTTTTAAATCCTCCCTCCACCCCTGTATGTATTTCCACTGAATCCCGTGATATCATTGCGACGATCCGTGATTTTCGCGTGTCGGTCGTCCGTTTTACCGACCGTTATCGATACCCACCGACGCAACGCGACGCGTAAAGCAGAATTCCACTCTCGGCTCGAGCTAATATTTGCGTGCAATCGCAACGGCAGCGTTCCAACGAGTTTATCGCGAGTCCGTTAATATTCAACGATCTCGCCGTTGACTCGCTATTTACGCAACTCTCGTTAGGGCTGGACCTTTAAAAACTTCTCGCGAGACAGTAGCGGGTACATAATTAGAGAAGAGGTGGGCGGATTCAAGAGGCTTTCTGGTCTAGAAGGCTCATAGAGAGCCGTATTTTCGTGAGTTTCTCCCTTTAAACACGGTTCGCGGTGGCTTTTTTTTAATCTGTACACATTTACCGCGAACGTTTTACTTCGCAAAATTGTGTACGTGAAAAATCAACCGGTCAGATGGTATCGAACCTGCGACGTCAAACTACGGGAGACGAAGTAGCGATTTTTTGTATAGTTTTCGTTCGTTTTACTCGGGACTGGTTTCTATCGTACACCGTCCGATTAAAAACGAAGCAAACAAATAAAGTGGCGCGAGTAGTTGAGGCGAGCAAAAGCTTTCGACGGAGACGATCAATGTTACATTCGAGGGGTGAAACTCTCTTAAAACGTCGTGCGTCGAGCGAATCGCTGGTAAAATGTAGGTCGAGCGAAATTACACGTCACTTCTTATTACTCGCGTCGAACGAACTCGGCGTGTACGCGGAGAGGTTTGTACGTGCATGGGACATAACTACCTCGTCGACACCTAGGTAAAGATCGGTAAAAACAACGACGAGGTTTTCAAGCTTTGTTCCAGTCGGAAAATGTACGAGCAGATCGCGATGCTCGGCACGCACCGTCGACCAAAATTTCGTCGCGCCCAGTCATAAATTATCCAGCGATCCTTCTTGTAACGTTTTCTAGGGAACGTTTTTCGCGAGCAATTGCAACTCCGAACTGGTCTTAAAATTCTTGCTAAGTTTCCTTCGCCGACAAGCGTAATCTAAAGAGAGGCTATCTATAGTAGCATCTTGATTGGTGCGACTATGATTAAAGCGATATCCGTTGATTGCGGGTCCGTCCGGAGGGGGTATCGTCCGATGCCGTCGAGTTGGCGAGCAGCGAACCCCTTCGGTCATGGCGGTTTAATCTCGGCAGCCGTCTTTCCTAATCCCTCTATCCGCGCCATGAACTCTTATCTCGTCGGTCAAGCGCACGCGGCATGCACGAAGCCGGACGAAGTCGTAAAATAAACATACAAAAGGAAAGGACGAGTGTGCAGGACGCAGTGAATCGGTGCTAGCTCGAAACTCCTGGGCGCCGTTTTGTTAACTCGGCGAAACTATTTCTACCGACGCGCGTTACCATCCTCGGATACGAGGGTTGAAAAATGGCAACCACCCGTGGAGCACGGGGCAAGGGGGACCGGTGGCGATTCCAAGAGCTAAAGGACATTACATAGTACGTTCAACAAAAGTTTTCCGTGCGTCGTGCAGAGTGGACACTGCTCGATTCCTCTTTGGTCCTTGAAATTTACATCCGTCTCGTAGGAATATATACAATTATTTTCCTTCACCCCCTTCGCGCTCCTCTCTCTCTCTCTCCATGTTTCGTATTTTCCTGCCTTGGAGAATAGCAGGTGAGTTTACTCGGACCAACTTATGCCATTTGCTATTGCTCTCTTCCTCTGCCCCCCTCTCTCTTTCTCTCGCAGTTCCGAGTACACTCGTTCTTTAGTCTGGAAAGTTGCTGGCCCATCTCGAAAGTAAGCTTGCAAAACAACCGCCGGTGTTTTCTGCACATGCGTGCGTAATCGCGTGCCGTTTTATTTTCCTTTTCTCGAATAACTCTGGAACGCGGCTCCGCTCCACCGTACGTTGGAACGCGGTTGTTGCGAGAGTCGATGGTAAATATCGTCGATTATTTTCCGGTAAGCTCGTTATCCTCGACGCGTATTTAATTAACCCCTTAACGCTCGGGTATTTTCGACGTTACCAGCCTAGAATGATCGAGTCTCCTCTGCATTATATTATATTCCGAGACAGAGGTAGGAAATGTGCGATCCTACGTATAACGTACTTTCTTCGTTTATCGTTTATACTAAACTGTTTCAAACTCTGGTTCGCGAATATCTCGGGGCAGGAAAAGTTGGAAGGAAACATGTCGAATCGAAAGCCCGGTGAAATTTTTTTCCACGAAGCCTCGCCGCTCTTGGCTTCCTATATATTTTCCAAAATAAGACCGGAACTCGTGCGCGCGTTCCAGGCTTTTAGGTAGACCAAATCCCTTAAGGGGTTAAAAACGAGGAGTTGCGCGTCAACTGCGTGCGACGAAGCGACGGAACTCGCTCGATTAACTCGCGTAATTTACATTCGCAAAGTGGAACGATAACTTCGTAGCGCTGCGAGCGGCTGCGTGGTTAATTTGAATACGAAATTTCATTGGAAAGACTGATATCGTTTGTATTAGTAAATATTTTTGTTTTCGTGGTCGGGGATATCTTTGCGTTCGCAACGGGGTGAGACAAATATTATGTTCAACCTCGGTATTGTGTAGCGAGCTACAAAAGTTAGGTCGAATCCAAGGAGCAAAGGCGTACTTCGAGGATCGAGCGGAAGATATTATAGAATGGCGGAGCAACGGTTACGGCAGAAATACTTTTGAAAATCCCGATGAAATTTTGCCTTGTCCGAGTAGCAGAGACGCGGAATAGCGGCAGCGAAGAACGGCACCGAAACATGAGTTCGCATTCCTTGGTGTTCTCGGCATAACCTTCGTTTTTACGCAAAATTAACGAAGTTATTCGAGGGGGACGGTAAAAGTTCATAGCTGCGCCGGCTAGAGTTTTGTAAATCGAGTTATCGTCGAAACTCCATGGAAGCTGAAAAACGAAAACAACGATTCGTAGTTCAGCAGTTAGGGGATCGATTAAATTGCTTCATCCTTTCCTGTTTCTAATGCCTCTCATTTTACAGCGTCAGAAAATCAAGCTCGACGCGACCACAACAGGTTTCGAGCGGCGTATCGGGAGATACACCCGCGGTGCAGCGAGTTTTCCGAACAGTGTAATTAAGGTGGCAAACTCGTTTACGGATTCAACGAACTGCGAGCAAAAGTAGTTGCGAGTTAATGTATCGAGCAAGAATAGGATTCTTTAATTGTCTCAATGTACTTAATATTGATTAAAAACGGAAACGGACCACTGTTATTCATTCGTAATGGTCCGGGTTGGTTTTATTTGATTGAAAACATGCAATAAACTCTTTTTCATGTCGAGCTTCGTTATCGGGAAAATTTACGTTAAAGTCGGTTGTAGCACGCGAGTGATTTATTAAATTTCGGTTCAACGAATCTGGCTGTATGTACCATTGCATCTGTACAAAATGATTGGACGTAGTAATTTATAGCCAGATAAACGCCACGTTTTAAATTCTATACGATGTTTAACAATTCGTACTAATGCATGTATTTGTAAAACCCAAACGTTTCCGGGATTCCTCTCTGGAACATGGTGTAACAACGAGTCGATGCTCGGCGAAACAACAGTGTCGGAACGTCACGAGAAGGTACAAAGTTTCCATCATTGGCCCGTCCAACGCGTGCGCGATATGGTCGCAATTAAACCGGTATAAGGTAAGGGGCCAGGTTAGCGTATCGTGGCGGCGCCGGCGTCTGGTAGCACGACGTCCTTAGAGCGACGACATACCGTGCTCGTAATATAGCATACCGTGGCATAGTGCTGCATAATAAACCCGGAATAGACGGCGTTCTACGCCCTGGCCCCTGGAATACGCACGACGATATAGCATTATCGGCTTCCTGACTATAGCGCGGCCATGCCGGAGCATAGTTCCGGTATACCGTATTCTATCCGTTAAGCTGTGCGCTTTCCTCGCACTCAGCCCCTCATTATCTCAACACAATGAATGCTCCCGGCCGTCCGGTATTGGCACTTGCGCGAATTCCAATAGAATTTAATTGGAGAAGATTGAGCGGGCACATGTGTAGACACCTGTGCGCATGCTCACGGTTCGCGCGAAAACTGAACGCCTGGCTTTGCCGCAGTTATCGAGGGTTTGCCTTTTGTTGGTTTGCTTTCCATGCCTTTCCATGCTGAATTCGTATATAGGCATATTTACGTATAATCCAAGGAATTGTATTTTATGTAAAATTGGAGCAGACGATTTCGAATTATTGCTGGCCCTCAGCGGATGTAACTATGTCCAATTACTGGTTATAGCTCCAGTAGGGGAGAGTGTTGTACCTAGAGCACAATGTATGTTAACATGTTGTACGATGGAACGTTTGTAAGCATTTTACTTAATTAATTGCTATACAGCTATTGCGTATTTAGACTTTAGTAACTGTATAAATTTAGAAGTTTACATTTGAAACATGCCAGCTTGTATTCAAAAAACGTTCCCTGGTACAACACTCTCCTCTACGGATTTAGCAACCCCGAGGTACCTTAGTTGTAGAGGAGCCAGTGGTCCTCAAGCCCTAACAGACTATGCATCCCTAATAGGGACTTTGCACCTTTACAAATAAAAACGTTGGAATTGTTTGGTGGGGGCTACGGGTCAAAAGACTAACAAGAAATCAACTCGACGAGGATGGTTCGATCGGCAACTCGGTTATGGAACGCATGCGAGGGCAAACAGCGTTTCGCGATAGACCTAGCGCGGTTCAAACTGTGTACATTGTCTTCCTTTTGCCGCACCTCCGGGGTATACAACGTTTACGGAGACAATACCGGTTTTCTCGCTGGAGGACGGCTATTGTTTCGCGGTATGGTTTTCAATGGAACACGTCTTCCAGGCCGCGAACGTTTCGCGCGTTCGATGGGAACAAACGTAACTGGCTTTGGCGTCGAAGAGGGCTCCGAATCGTTTGTCCGAGGCGATTCTTTCGTCGGGAAGATTCGACGTAATCTGGAAAATTGCGGACGACGATAGCCAAGAGACAGATTTCAAATAAATACGATCGTTTAAAAGTAAATTTTTAAAGGAGGGTGGTAGGAGTGCGCGTGAAACCATCTCGTAAAAATATTTTATCCTCGCATAGTTAAGGGTATTTCTAGCGCGGGTGTACCGTCGCCCAATTTGCAATTGAAACGAACGCGGACGAATCCGCAATCGTCGCGTCGTATCCTTTCGACGGAGAAATGAAATAATGGATATGGATCCGGGCTTTGTTGAATTTGCCTTTCACCGATTGGAACGATCGCGGTGCTCGTTCGATTTTTTAAAGTGGCTAGGTTCGGTATTTACATTGCTCCGGATTACAGGCCCGTTTTACATTAATCGCACAGAGGCGAGCGCATACGGCCCACAGCGTGCGATCAGTTTCGGGAATTTAATTTGTTTTCAATTTGCCCGCCGGACACACGGCAAATAAAGGACTGATAGAACGGGCACACGCGCTCGTTTCGCATTTAATTCGAGCAAAGTATAGCGGCGGTCTGCGTGTAATCGTTCGCGTCCCACGGATGCCGTTAAAAGTGTTCTCCGTTAAAGCCTGTTAGCCATGCTTTCGGCCAACGCCGACGGCGGAATCGATATATCGGAACGGATACGACGCGGCCCATAATTCACTTTGGTTATAACGTAATCCTTTAATTCGTGCCAATATAAATTAGAATAAGCTGCCTAACCTGTCCGAGCGAATTCGCATTTCCTGCAAATCCCACGAAACTCCATCTCTCGGTTCCGTGTTCGGCTACGGTCTCGAACGATGATTGGTAGGCGCACCGGATCAACGTCGCAATTCTCTTCCTTCCTTGATTTTCTAATATTGTAGCCGATATAGATACACACAGAGTCTATATATACGTACGCGTACAGGGGTTGGACAAAATAATTTCAGCACCTACGATTCAGACTGTTTGCTCCCAACTGTTAAACACGGTCATGGCTTGGTATTCGTCTGGCTTCGTTCCAAAAAACATAGGAGTCTTATTAAAGATAAATGGTGGTTCAATCGTGTATTTTTAAAACAATGCACTTCACAGGTGTTCGCATTATTCATCGATTCGTTGGATGTGTGTTGTGTATACGCACGAATAGGCCCTTAATCTTTCAGGAACGGTAACGTCCAACCTTACCCTCACTGACATGTGACAATCTTGCCTAGTACAATGCAACGTTCGATAAATTCATCGCCGGTCGACGGGGACAAGAACGCGATGCTTCAAACGTCCAAGCGAAACGAATCGAGCCAACTTTCTGCTCGCATAGCGAGATTAATCTGGGAAAATGTAACGCGGTTATCGACCTAAGCGCCATGCATTTATCATCGGCCGTCGTCGCGAAAGACGATTACGAGATCGCAAGGGAGGACGAGACGCTTGCCGCGCGTAAATCGCCCTCGTAAATAACCTTCGAGCTTTTTAAGTGGATTTTCCTGTCCCTGGTAGACCTTGACGCAGCCAGATCGCGCGTGTTTCGTTGGATCGGTGTACACCACTGTGCTCGTTGTGCGGTGTTGCGGGATCATTGTATTATAAATTACGAATCGCCCGAGTCATCGTTCGCGCTCCTTTTGGTTCCCAACGCGAACGTCAGCGGTGATCGTTTACCGCGTCGGATAATAAATTCGTTCGCCGTGAAATCCTGCAACCGAAAGCATTTTCGAAATGTGATTTATCGCCCGCGTGAATACCAAACAAAAAGAGCAGTAAATAACTCATTTCGTTTTCGACGTTCCATTCTTTCGCGCGCGCGTATCGACGCGGACCTTTCATGCAATATTCAAACGCGGCGTCGAAACACGATTTATCTTCCCCGACAAATAACGGAAAACAATTTTCTCCTACGAATGTAAGACGAAAGAACCAGGCGAAACGACTCGAGTCACCTTGTTATCGATTTGAACGTTTTATCGCGTTCGTAATCCGTCGCGGTTTCGAAAAGGCGGCAGCGACACCTAAAATTGGACGAGCCTTTTCACACGCGTAAACCGCCTTAATGTACCTGCCGTGAGAGTGCATCATCGTTTCCTGCAAACGACGCGCCGCCCATTCATTTTCTTTTATCCGTGTTTCGTCCATTGTGCCGACGCTACAAAAGCGTCGTAACGCTTTAATGGAAACGAGTACACGCATCTTCGGCAGACTCGGCCAGATTTTGATTAACCCTTAGGAGCCTGATTCCCCGAATTCAATTTAAAAAAATATCTATGTATTTATTATTTGAACAATTTTGACAGCTGACGTTTACTTTTTCAACTTTTGTTCAAAAGAACATTATGCAATGATAACGTGTGCATAACCAAATATTCAAATACAATTCGATTTAAAAGTCCGGCATCAAATTTGAAACTTAGGGCATTTAAGAGTTAAATCTGATCTAATCAACGTGTTATAAGTACGAATAACTCTGGTCGATATCCTTCGGCGCGTTCCACCAACCTGCTTCCCATTTTACGTAACGATCCAGCGGATGAAAAACCAAATGAATTTTCACGCGACATCTGAAATTTTAACGAGGCCCTCGAGATTCGAATAACCGTTTCTGTTTGCAATTATTATCCGTCGTTATTAATTCGCGCGCGCGACGCGGTCCAATGTCTGGTATAATAGCGTGTCGTGGGCGGTTTCGACGGGCAACACCTTTGAGCTCGAATATCGCGTTAATTGCACAATCCGTGTACGGTCATCCAATCGTTGAATCTTTACGCAGGATAATTATTCCGTTCGGTAATTTGAATCGCAAGCGTGGGACGATGCCGCTTCTCAAAGAACAGAGGGGTTTCGGTAGCCGACTTTGACAACGATCTCATAAACCACCCAAATAGATTATTGGACGCAACGTTACACCCGGAACATACTACTACGGTTTCAATGAAACCAGCATTTGAGTCGGGTTAAAAGACCTCGTACCTCTTCGTGTACATAAACCGCCTTAATGCACCCTCGGTAGCAGGCCATTACACCACATACCCTCAGCAGCACCGCGCACCCTCCCACCCATCTTCTCGTCGACTCGTGCAGCACGTTCGCACATTCATGGAACTGCGCGCCCGCACGCTCACACGTGTTAACGTAGCCATTGATACGGACGAACGTACACGGACGCGAGCCATACTCGCTGCATCCCCATTCAACTTCCCCCTTAACGCATATTTACGCTGCATCGACCGGCTACTGGGCGAAATTTACACTACCGGTAGCGATACATTATTTCCGCGAACATTAGCGTACCGCCGTTATTGCATTCTCGCTGTCCGTTGGGAATTGCACGCGACTTCCGCGACAATGGATCCTCCGGTATCCGAGCGAAGCGTCGAAAAAGTACTCTTATCGGCGAAAGCGTTCGAACCGCTTCGACGACGATCCATTTTCACTGAAAATTTCCTACGAGTTTCGTCGTCAATCGCATCGAGATTCGCGAGCATTCCCAATGGAATATACTCGCTATTATTAGCAAATCAGGTTTCATCGATCGAACTTTCCGCTGCCTCGTGTTCCAGCGAACGTATAAGTACGCTTATAATCTATCGCTCTTCTACCGTTCGAGATATCACAATCACGAAATTTTCACGCAAATCCACGTTGCTTTTTTTTTTTCTTTCTTTGTCTCCCCTTCCACGAATTCAACGCCAGATTGCGTTACGGCAAACGTGCGCTTTTCCAGCGACGCTACCACTTAGAGCCATCGAATAATTCCAGCTAGTTTGAAAAATTTAGTCTTCGACCGCATAGCGGGCGTAAAACCAGCGACGCGAACCCGACGAAACCAGTGAAACTTTTGTCCGTTCTTGTTATTTCCTCGTCGAGGTTCAGCAACGTCTACCGTAAAGAAATTTCGACGTCATCGTTGCACCAACTTTGAGTAACGAAAATCTCCTCTACGATCCCCCTCGCAATTTTCGTTCCTACACGTCGGCTCGCAGATTTCAGCGAGTAGAAGCACCACGGTGGTGGCAGATTTGTTTTTCGGTTATCCCGCGCCATGGTTACGGATTCAGAGTTTCGTACCATAAATGTTTCCCGAGGCTTCGTTCGTTTTTACGATTTCCTTCGTCGTTTACGCGAAGGTAGATACTATCCCTGCGCGAGAAGAGTACCGTAAACCTCGCCTCGCTTGTCGCCTTCGCGCGCAAGCATCGGCTACAAGAAATGCAGTTTATCGGTGAGCGTCTCTACGCACACGCGCGTAACTAAATGGTACGCGTTACCAACTTGTCCGAATATTTTTGTAACATGAAAACTAGACGTTTTTTCGTTTAAAATGTATTATACAATAATGTACACTAACCACAAGGTAATCGCTACAAGGTATCGTCTATAACATATAATATAACGTAATGAAAAGCAACCGAACGAATATTTTGATAATTTATGAACTATTAAAGCGAGTAACTGTATGAAACTCAACGGTGTTCTACGTTCTAGTTGATGATACTGTATAAAAGTATCAGTTCCGTTATAATTCTTTCGCTATGCAGGCTGCACATATGTGTCGTGTTCGGTAGAGGAAAATAGTCTGAAAAAGCAGTAAGACACCGACCTAAGAAATTTATGTTGGATTTTTACGAGGACGGTCTGATATATCTTAGGAGGACCAGGTGGTCGATATGCATACTATGGAAAAGATAAGAGCATGATGTAATAACCTCAAGGTTGGCCGCTTAACAAAATCCCTTGATCTAGGTACAAGAAATCGAGTGACTGGACACCAGTATCGGATATACGCGAAAGATCACGGATAGAGTTTACAGTAGATAACGGAGACCTGTCGATAGCGTAGGGGAAAAAGTATGGACACCTTGCCGATAATGTCCTATCATGCGACATTTAGCAATATTCAAATTCATCTCGTTAGCGTTACACCAGATGGACACCAGATGCTCACATAGCTACGTTTGTATCCTTCGAATTCCCAATGTCGATCCTCTCGTTCGAAACGCCCGAAAGTGAGTTATCGCGAAAAATGTCGCTCGTGTTTGCATCCAGGCTCGTTCCTTTATCAACTTTCAGTTTTTATTTCCGCCCGGAGAGTTCACAGCTGGGCGCAAAGTAAAGAGCAGCCAGCGACTCGACCTCTTCCACCGATATTGTATTTCATGGAACGCGAACTAGATGCTTCGCGTGAACTTTATTATTTAGACGCGTGTAGTTTGAAAAACTGATATTTAATGCTGAGTGTAAAGTTACGCGAACACCTTATATCCCGTTCAGCCGGGCACTCTTTATCGAAGAAGAAACTTGCCTTGGAGTAAACAGATTCAAAAGTTGACAGTGTCCTTTTTTCGTATCGAAGACGAAACGTGGATATATCCATTTCCATCAATATCCATTTACGTGGAAATCATTTTTCTGAGTACTATTCGGAGCCCACGTGTTTCGAACGTTCAACCACCATACATTCAAGTAAAACGTCGTATATACGTTCGTTGAGGTAGTTCGATAAAAAAAAAAAACCGCAGTACCCGCGATAGATGCTCGCCGTGCACAATTTTCACCAAATTTTCCGGCGAATTTCGCTTCGCACGGCTACCTTTTCTCTATCGAGTTCGAGTTTATGTTTTCCCTCGGCGCTCCGTACCGCGGCTGACTACTGCGAAGAAATCCCCGTGGGTGCAACGACGTTCCCGTATTTTCAGGATAGCCTGACAACGGGCCGATAAAGCGAAACGGTGCGGAATCCATGCGAATGGCCAGCTCAGGGTTACCGTTGGTGATCCAAACCATTGTAGAAATATATTTATCCCTTGGTTTAATAACACATTCGGTATGAAATCCTTTTCTAATAGTTCCGTAATTAAACATTTTCTACATTTACGAGACTAGAAGAACGATGACTTGAACAGTTAAAAAAAGTGTTTCTTGATGTAAAGTACATGAGTCGTTTTATTTTGTATGCAAAGGTGTTTTCAACCACTGTCGTTCAATCATTGAACGTAAACGGTGTGCAAAGCTCCGCGTCTGTATTATCCAGCCTGTACGCCCTATATTGCGGCTCGATGAAATCGCACGCGTTGCGTACGTGCAGGAATACGTTCCGCGGCACGGGGCTGTGTATAAGGAAAATTCGCAGAGTCAGTTCACGTTCCGCAAACGAGCCATCGCTCGCGTCGCTGAGTTCCAATATCTGAGGTCATAATTTTAATGAAATTCCTCGGCCCGTCGCGGTCTCCGAATTTCAATTCACGATAAATAACGGGTCAGCTCGGCGTCGCAGAGAATGCCAGCGCCCGGTGCACGGCTGCCTCGCTGCCGATATATTATTTTGTTCGGTCAGAAAATGCGGTCAAACCGACGAACTCGACGGGATGCGGGACATAGGATGAAAAGAAGAAAAAAAAAAAGAGGGAGTTGGCGGAAATAGGAATAACGCGCAAGTATTTCGAGGAATGAGAATTCCTTGGCGGATAATGAGAATTCTTCGCGACGATCGCTGCACGTGTCTCCGTGCGCGGAATCGTATCGGATGCAGGCCTTAAGAAGTGCATCGACGATCAGGTATGACGCCGTCGTCGCTAGGAATTATCGTTTCTCGAGGATGGTGAGCGTAAACGTGGCCTAGTTCAGGGGACCAAGTATCACGCTTTCTTCGTAAAGTTTAAAATTTTAAGAATTTTGTCGTCGCACGAGCGCTTAATTGGTCGCGGTTAGAAACATCTCGCGGCAGTGATTTGTTAATTATATTTGCGGGAACCGATGTTAACGTTAACAACGCGTCTGTTCCGGAATTAATTTCGTGGAAACGATGCCGGTGTACGCGAGATGCAATTAGGACATTATATTCGATGCTTACGCGAGCGCGCGAGAGTGCACTTTCTTCCTTCGGCTTTCACGTTAATTAATATCAGTTCGTTCGTGGCAACGTTAACAGATTTACGGTACACGCAGGCCCCGTGGAAATTTCCCTGACGCGGACACGTAGCTGAGGGTTCAAGGACCTTAATGCATCGGTAGCGACGCATTATTCCGACAAATACTATCGTCGAGATGTGGTTTCAGCAGGTGGCTCCGAAAGTTTGTTCGCGTTACGTTCCGTGCCGGCGTACAAGGGCTTCTCAGTCAAGACGAACGCGCTGTAATTTAAAGGGCATTCGACTCCAGCTCTGCAGCCGTCATTTTTCTCCTGTCTGTAATTGAACGCGGAATAATATTACACGTCTCGTGCACGACATACGGCGAAATTGTACGCGGAATAACGATCATCGTTTATTCTACGCGCCAAACTGGCGTTGCTGCTTCTCGTTCGAGATGCCTTTTGTAGCTAGACGTCGACATCAGCTGCTGGAGCGCGATGAAAATGATCCGATTCCTTTTTCAAAGGGCCACGCCCGATTCCTTGTAACAGTCGTTCACTCGAAACTTTATTCGCTCGATACGCAGACTGTTGAACTTTGAACCAAGTTTACGAAGTTATTGGTCTTGGAGTCTGTAGCACTTGGGCGCAACACCTCGAACCTTGACGAAGCCACAGAAAAATGCTTACAAGCATTGCACTTTTATGCAATGACCAAATCGTCGAGGTTTCTTAAAAATAATCTCATAGAAATTGTACAAAGCTTGGTACATTGTTTTTTACATTCTTTAGCCAGACGCGATTAATTCAGGCGGTTAAACTCGGGAGGAGACAGAAGACCCAGAAACAGCATTCTCAGAAGTTTCGCGAGCACAAGATCGCCACAGGGGCGTATCGTCGGTCCGTTGTAGGGAGAACCGGAGGCGATGGAACGGCTAGTGGAAAAAAGGAGTCGGGCGTGAGAACGAGGCACGGACGAATGAATGTTGAAAGAGGGGCGGTGGAACAGGTTCGCAAATAAGGAGTACGGGGTACCGAGTTGCGAAGCAGAAGAATGCTCTTGACGTTGACAACGATGGAATGAAGCTGTCGCCGGAGAACACCATAGTTTCTACGGCTTTTTGTCGTTACCCTCGTTGTTTGTTTTTCTTTTTTCTTTTTAGGAAGATAGCCGTATTAATTTCGTGCCTCCAGGAAATAAACGCAGCCGAGGGAACTTTTCAAACTTTTAAATCGACTCACCGTGGCAACGTTTACGAGCATTCATTGCGTTTAGTTCGAACGAGCCTTTCCTTGTGCCGCGCGAGGAAAGAACGGCCGACGATCAACCAACTGCACCGTTACCGACTGTGGCTTTAAACGAGACTCCTGTGTAAATAATGTTTCCTGTTAGCACGCTTATTACACGCGACCGTCCTCTCGCAGGACTTAGATACCCGTTAGAGGGATGATATATTAACTCCAGCTACGAGGCCCTTTTGTTCTCTCCGGTTATGAATTCTGTATAAACAGGGGTTAGCGCGAGAGATACGTGTGCGAGCGTGCGTGAGCGGACGTAGCCCTGTGTTTGTGGTTTGAACTGTGACTGTAGAACGGGCACGTTGAGCTTTAGTTGAAGCTTAACGCAGAGACGACTCGGTGCACGTTGAATAAAATGTGCTTTCCTAATTGAGAACGCGCCTCGATCGTGACACGCGCTCTCCAGAGCCTCTCGAGACGCTGCACTCGTAATTAGTCGACACGCTGAGTAATGAATTTTTAAAATTCGACGGCAAGTCCGATAAATCGATGCGATTGAAGCATCTCGCCCACGGCCAACGATTGGGAGACCGTGGACGGACAATCGTAACGTGTCGGCTCGGAAAGTAACTTATTTTAATAAAGACTCGATAAATTGCAAAGTACTTTGCTAAAACGATTACAGCCGTGGGAAGTAGCTTTTAGCGCTACAATTACGTTCGCCTTGGCCGTTACTCCGCGTCGACCGTGCAACTATTCCAAGATCCTTTACGGCTTCTTTCACGCTGCTCCCAGACTTTTACGTCGATCACGTCTTATTCCCGCCCTTTTGCGCGGATCGTCGTTTTCGCGCGTTACACAGATTTCCCTACCCTTCGCACGTGCTCCACATTCGCGAGCAGCGAGTTTCAATGATCCGTTGAAGGTCTGGAATTAGAGGAAGAAGCACAGAGTCTGGCTGAATTTTACAACTTCGCGATACTCTTTCGACGAGCTAACTCTGTCACGAGCGCCTAGTAAAATCAACGTTTACGTTCATCTCCTACACTTTCGCTTCCAAGTCTTTTTTATTCCCCGTTTTCGTAGAAAAATGAACTAGTACACGCGGCTACTTTTATCGATCATAAACGAAGGTATACAAAAACGTTTGATTAGACGATATTCGATAGAGCTACTACGTCCCCTCTGACCATCATTTTCCATAACGTATTTTACGTTTTATAATCACGGTTCCTTCTTCACGGGGTCGCGGCGAGTCGGTCTGAATCGTAAACTTAATCGCATACGACGGGATTGCTTTCCAGTTCCTATTCGTTGGTACTCGAACGAAGGTAATTCCGCCTCGTCGCGAGAACAATGTTACCGTTGGCCTTCGTTCGATCCGACCGCCAGATATACTCGCGGGATGACCCAATCTTCGGACCGAGTCCAAGTTCTCTTCCATTTCCGGATAGAGCACGATCGCGCAAAAACTTCTTTAATCTCCCAGAAGATTCGAGAAACGTTCCTCGCAATATCGGTTACCCAACTTGGACGAATCGAGTATACGGAATTTGCGAGGACCCGTGGAACGAGTAAACGTTTCTCGTGGTTTTCGAGGGTCGTGAAAATTTCAGCGAAATGCGCGACGTTGTTCTCGTAAATCCTCATGCATCACCGACATAAACCGATATATAGAGCGAGTCTAAACAGCTCCTCGCTGAATAAATAACGTTTCCAACGCAACGTCTACGCTTTTAACGCGTTGGTCGGGTATACTTGTTTCTTGCTGCGAGATCAGACGTCCTGTTTCGCAGAGGCGAAAGAAAAATTATTGAATGGGGCGGTGAGTGTCCATACAATTCACAGAAAATGGGATGCAAAATTTAAAAAATCTTTTGAAATATCAGTTGGTTAGATTTGAACCGAGCGTGTACGCGGAAATACGTTGAACGTTTATTCCAATATATATTATGGTTCCGCGTTGGTTTCTTTTTCGAAGGTAAAGGGAGGATGTTGGATAGGAAAGAGGGAAAATAGCGAAGAATTCGGACAGGCTGGAAGGACACAGGGATGCATACGATGTTTGAATGTGGGTAAGGTAGCTTGCTGCTGCTGGGATGAACGGGTGTAAAACTAGAATGAGGCGTAGACGTGACGGCGCGGCGGGGCCGTGAAGCGAATCAAACGATTTTACGCTCCAAATTTCAGCTCTTTGAATCAGCCAGCGCGGAGAAGCCTAGAAAAAGCGGCAAAAAGTACAGTTATTTCGATTTTCGCCGAAGTATATTCGTGTTCGTAGAGTTACTTGTCCCTCTTAACATTTCCACTGTAAGAACGATCCATAATATTACTCCAAGGGATCTCGGTTTCTTTGCATGGTGGCGACCAGAGGAGATTATAATTCTTGCAACGATAAAAGTTTTACCGTGCGATCCAACGCTGAGTTGAGCATAGAAGTGTAAACATTTGGTAGGTTCGTTAAGAATTTGCTAAATTCCCGGCTACATTAAATTGCCATTCGTTGACGTTATTTCAAGCGTATTTCCACTTGCGGGTGGGAAAACAGCGATAACAGGAGAAACGGCGATTCTCCCATTAATGCGAAAATCGTATTTGCAATAGTAAAATACAGTTAAGCAAACACAGCTGTGCTGCATTGCGTTCTCCCAGCGTAGTTTAATGACGTCGGAGGTAGCTTAATTCTGGTCTCTTTACATCTCACTAATTAGTAAATATGCCGTGTATTTACCGTATACGGTTTTATAAAGTTTAGTATATTCACGTGTCTGCTCGCGATAATTTCGACTGTAAACATTTTCTATTCATAGTATCGCCCGCGTCATTGGTTCGTCTACTTTCCCCGAGGTGCTAAACGAACAAAGTACTAAACCAACGCTTTATTAATTTTTGTAGAACACTCGCGGGTATTTGCTCGAAAAGTAGATTTTCATAAATGCTGCGTTTACCTTTCGGTAACAACGAAGGGGTCGTTAACCGTATCGCTTTCTTCGGAGCGAGACGAATTCAACGCCCCCGCCAATCGTTACAGTTACCAACTCGCGCGACTGCGACTGACGGGTGTGTGGGTGTATGCATGTCCATTCAGGTGACGAGCCCTTGGAAAATCGAAGCGAGAAAAAATGTTCAATATTCAACACAGAGGTAGAGAAAAAAGTCGTCGGAGTGCGCGACGAACGGCTAAACTCATAAAAGAGTACAACGAGAGAATCGTATTTATATTCTCTTTGGAGGAACGTCGATTCCTTTTCCGCATTTCCTTACGAAATACATATATTATTTCCTGCTTTCCGAGCTCATACGCCGTTCCATAAAGGAGTCCCTCGACGTTCGACCGAATATTTGCAAAAAGACGAAAACGCGTATTCAAATATAGGTACGTAATCTATATCGAACATCCTGAGTCGTAGGAAGTCCAACCAGGGGTGCATCTATCATCGGGTTAACACGATTCATCCCTGGCTCCTCGCGTAGAAAGTACCCTCGGGAGCTCCTGCCTCGTTGACTTATCAATTCAACTATTCGGAAGCATCGGAGATTCTCTAACTTTACCATTCGGAGTCATAACGGAAACGTTGTTTCGTTCGTGGAAAATGGAGGGCGCTTGAAAGAAAAGAATGAACGTATCAATTCCGCGTACGACAAGCATCCGTTGGCGGGCGAGCATCGCGCGTTTTATGATTATGTACGTTGCATGACGCGCACCGTCTGGGAGGACTTTCATTGAGCGGACAAACCCCTAGGCACGGATTCGAGAGGAAAAAATTGTCGATACGAAGTAGGGGTTTGGGCATGAAGCGAAGGGGAATAGGATGGTTGAGGGTGAGCGTAGAACGGGCAGTCTGCCAGAAAGGACGAGGCAAAAGGTGGGATGAGGTCCGATCGTGGGCATGCATCGAAAGAGAGCGACGAACGCGAAAGGGGAACGTTCGAGAGAGACGAGGCTACACAGAGAGAATAGGAGGGTTAAAGAGAGAGAGAAAGAGAGAGTGAGGGAGGGAGGGTGGTAGAGGGGAAACAGACAAGCTAGAGTTGGCTGGGATCCGCGGATAGCGGATTGGGATGGATGGGTTGATTGATTGGGCACGCTTGTATTGTTTCAGGAGGAAGCTGAATCGACGTAACGGTCTACGCCAGGATGGCCAGTTGGCCGTTGAGAATCGTACTCCTGTCCAGCGCCCTCATCCTTGTCCGCGGTAAGTAAGAACACAAATCGTTGGCTGTGCCCGTGGAAATGATTCCTCCTGGCCGTTTCGTCGTGTTCGACCGTCAGCCATTTCAGCGACCGGGCTCGGGCAATACCGTCGGGATGCCTGTTTCGCGTGAAGAGGGGGCGGAAGAGGGAAAAGGGAGTGCGTTTAGCCGAGTAAATATTTGCGTCGCTGAACGCGAAGCGAGAAAATGAGACCGGCGCTACCGCATCTGCCTGGAACAGAAAGTATTTCGGTAATAAAGTGACTTTTTCCGGGTAGGAATTATTTACTCCGGACGTCTTTGAAAAATAAACCTAACCGAGGAAGGTTAATGAAACCATTGACAAGAGGATTTAATTGATAAAAATAGAATTTTTAATATCGTTACCCTCTGGACCGACTTCCACGCACGTTGGATTACTACACGGACACTCGCATCCTGCTTCCGTTTCCGTGGCTCCTTTCTCAACGGGCGCAAGCTTCGACTTTACCGCCGAAGTGTTCCGGTGATTGATTTTCCGTAGCTCCGCAATCCACTCGCTGTTGCTTTCCTAACAACGAAACCACCGCAGGTATTCGTTTGAATTACGAACGCAATTGTCATCTGGTCCATAAATTCATTTTCTACGGGACGCAAGATGCTAAAAAGTCGGAAAGTATTATTTTTATAGCGTTTCGTATAGGCCAGCTCGGTAAAGTCTAACGTGTCCGTGCAATAATAAGGAAAGTACTTTCGTGGGTAGCTGTTCTAATAGCCGAGAGTGTAACAAGTGAAACTTTCCTTTTAAGAGTGTTTTACTGTACACAGTATAAACAGAGCGACGCTGCTCCTTTTTCTTCTGTAAAACTTTCCCGGTACAGCTGCGCGCGAATGCAAGCTCCTCTGTTCGACATAATGCTGCAACAGGAGGCGACGACACACTGTCAGTCGCCAGTATGCTCGGCATGCTCGATTCCTACTCGACTAAAATATTCGGTCCATGAGAAATCCTAGACGTTCGATTCGATTCAACAGTTGGGTAGTCGGGAAGTCTCTAGCACGCCTTTAGCCTTTATACGTACTTCCAAATTGTACATAGAAGGAATTCGGATTCTTTTTCTTCTTTAAACGTGCTGCCGGTGTTTTCCTTTACGCTTGTCTCGTCCGTCTTACAACTTTCAACGTTTACGTCTATCCGAAGTAAATAAATATTCTAGATTCGTACGAAGATATCGAATTCTCTCGAGAGCTTTCGTTTCGCGGTGACGGAGCCGCCGGTGATGTCTTTGCCATCGGTTTGAGGTAAACGGTTTTATTTATTGCACTCTTATAAACGTCCCAGAGGGCATTAAAACGCCGATAAATTCAGCGGAAAAACACACCTAGACCATCCAGCTCGATACTTGTTGCAGGGTATCCTCGGCCACGACTTTCCTTCGTTCCATTGTTTCTTCCTCCCTCGTCTGCTTTCAGCGTTCGCCCCTGCAACGAACATTAGCGCAATACCACGATCTTACTCGTAATTAAATATCGTACTTGGCAAACTGGAACGATATAAACTTCCGCGTCAAGTTTACGACTGCCGCGGAAGTTTCCTGATATTGAATATCATCGCGAAAGACGTTTCATAGTTGAGTCTCCCCCGACGCTCGTAGAAACTTTTTAATCGTCGCTGGCCGGGCACGAATGTTGTTCCAGGCTCGTTCTTCTCTATTTTCTCTCTCTCTCTCCCGTGGCATCGAACACGAGATACGTTTGCCGCGGGCGATCTCCGGAAATCGGCGCGGGAATATCGGATTCGTACTATTCCATCCGCGAAGTCCGTCTTTCAACGTGGCTCTCCTTGTCACTTTCTCGGTCGTTTGAAGACGGAAACGAAGGAACTCACGTGGACACACGAGTCGTGGTTGGTAGTCGGTTTGCGGCCGTAAGCCGTTGAGAAGAGGAAAATAGTGGAGAAAGAGCGTGGAGTGATTTGGAAGGTAGCCGCGGTCTTGCTAGGGGCTGGGGTTGCCGGTGGGACAAACGAGGAGAGAAACGGCGCGATGGGGTGGTTGAGGTGGATACCGGAGGAACTAGAAGTGGAAATGGAACTGGAAGTGGAAGTGGAAGTGGAAAAGGGAAAAAGGAAGAGTAAAAGAAAGTAGAGGAAGGCGGTGTGCGAGGGTGGTGTTAGTAGCGGCGATGGTGGCTTAAACGAGAGAGGAGGGACGGGTGGTTTCTTAAAGATGTGAGCCAGGGCGCACTTGTTGCACGGAAAAGGAGTATGGGCGACGCCAAGGAAGGAAGGAAGGAACTGGCGTGTGCAGGCTCGGCAGCGTGCAGAGGGGAGGAACGGGATTTCCACGGGGGTGGCCAAGAAGGGGAGAAGAAAAACGACGGAGGGTAGAGAAGGAGATTTGACGGCGGCGAGAGTTGCCGGTGGAAGGCGAGGAAAAGATGCAAGGGCGAGGCGCGGCTTGGGAATCGAATTGATTCTCTTTTACGGGCTCGCGTTACTTTCCTTTACCGTCTCGCGATCCTTGCCTCTTGACCGGGCTTCTTTCCACACCCCCTCGCACCCCGTCCGTAAACTCCTCCACCTCGCCCATGTTATTTATTTATCAGCTCTCGCACGTATCTTTCCTCGTCCTCGAGTAAAGGACCACGCGATACTTCTCTTTACCTTTACCTCTTTCTCCCGTTATTTCTTGTCTCTTTTCTCACTTTGCTTTTTTTCTCTTCTATTCCCCACGCCCCGTTCAAGTCCAGTCGATCTCTCTAGTCGTTGTACCCAACTTCCTCCTCCATTTCTTTTCCTCGCTATTCGACGATGAAAGGCAGTTCTTTCGCATCGACGCGAGAAATCGACACTCGCCAATTGCACCGACGGAGAAGACTTATTGGGATTCCTTGTGGACAACGATCCTCTAAATCGTCGGCGATCGATCCTCCGGCGACCAATCGAGACGATTCATTGGGTACGGTGAATATTGTGTAACGGATGAAAGTGCCAGTCGTACGACTTTTTCTATGCGATTGTAAGAAACTGAGAGTGACTCGTGAACGAGGCGTATCAATGAAAAACGAATTAGATTTTGCTGGAAAACTCGAAAGAGGAAGAACGGTGCACTCAAGTTTATTAGCCGTGAAACACAGACGGAGTAACAGCTACTACCTAGGATAGGCAGCAGTCCATTGAACTTTTGGGTCGAGAGAATTCACCGTGTTACTTATTTATCAGCACCTACGCGTATGTGTAGCGTAGCTACATCCGCGTAAAGAACCACGCAGCCATCGACCCTTGGGAAAAAGGCACTTTCCACGCGAGTGGATAGAATCACCCGGTCCGGATTGGATTGGAGCCTCAACGAAAAACTTATTGGGATTCCTTGCGGATATAACAGGGTTCCCCGGTCCGCTTTCACCAGGAAGCACGACGAACGAATCGATCGGCGTCGATGAACGGGATCGCCGACGGATTATATTAGTCGAAGAATCGGTATTGCGCGGATAATTTCTCGCAACTTTGGCAAATTACGCTTTAACCGGAAGGGTTAAACGCGAAAGAGAACCCCTTTGCTCGCTCGAATTACCAAGAAACTGCAGAGCGAAGACTATCGAGTAGCCTAGACAAAAGGTATCGACGTGTGGTGATTACCTTGCTCTAGGTTGAACTCTGGGAAATAGAGCTTAAAATAGTAGCTTAAAATCATCACGATACAACGGAAAATGTATCGTCAATGGTTGAATTGTAAAAGGATATCGGAGAAAGAACTCTGTATCAAGAATCGTCCCTATGGATTCACGTACGTTCTTCGCTTGGATGACATTTTATTGATTTTGAGACTATCGCGTCTCGACTGTAGCAGGAGATTTTCTCAGTGACTTCGAGACTATGGCAGGTTGAATCGGAAGATGTTGCAACCGTGAGTCGATAATTCGGGCTCCGCTCGGCATCATCGTCCTCGTGCGATCCGTGGATCTATCCAATCGAGAGTATTCGAGACTGGAAACTGTCCAACATCGTTCAGAATGTCTACAATGCTCCGCGGAATTCGATTGGATTGGTTTTTCTGGAAATTTAACCGAGCTTATGATTTCGAGAACGGCCAGAGGACGTTTTTACCGTCGTTGCAGCATTCCACGACGCGGCCGAGCGATCATCGAATCTCGACGACGCGCCCGTGTCGATAGCCTTGCAAAATAAATTGCAATACCCCACGGAACGCCTCCCGTAAATACGCCAATAATGAGACGAAGGATCCCGTTGTGCGTTCCCGTGAAACTTTTCCGCGAACGATTAACACGAAACGAAGTGTGTTATCCGGTTCTCAGGCGATTTTTTTTTTTGCGATCATCGGCGAAGAATCCGCTTTTATCGGCGAGAAAACCTTCGAGCGGGCAGGAAACTTTCATAAAAGAATTCAAATTAGTCGATCCTCGGAATTTAACTACCCCGTTCGGGGTTCCCGATGAAATTTTCGCTCGAGAGTATTGAACTCGACGGCTACCTATCCGGGTCCAACGTGTGCCTTATTTTTACAATATCGATTTCCTTCGCCTCTTTGATGTTGGATCTTGCATTATTCAACGACTCCTTGGTTCGCGCTATTTCAGCTCTCATCATGTGTGGAACATTACGGAACCGCGTTAATTTATATTTGACTAGCTGCGCCCCGCAGTTTCACCCGCGTGGAATACCAACGTTGCGACCCCCTTTTACTCCCTTAAGGGTTGAATTTCGAAATATCTTATTCTTATTCCTTGGATACATCATAAAGGAAACCTCTGTTGAGAAAAATTTGAATAACGGTGTTCTATTTTTATAACTGAATCGACGTTATTTTCCAATGCCAACGAGCGAGGAAATTCGCAAAGGAAAAATATTGTACGATTTTTTAAACCGTAAATGCGCGTACTTTTGGAGTCCTCCGCTGTATCGGTTAAAAATATCTCGTACTATAAAAAAGCACTTCGTCTCACTACCGCGGCAATTCGAATTTGATCGTCGAACTAAATCGAAAGCAATGTCAAGGTTTTAAAGAACAAGAAGTTTCAGAAACTCTTTCCACTCGAGACGATCGCGGAAAATAGCCCCGAGTACGGGGGTTGAAGCTCCTTGTCGATTCGAGCCGCGACAAGCGACATTTGCGCGCACCGTCTCGGGCCGAGCCGAGTCGTTCTCTTTCACGTAGAGTGTTAAATAAACAAATTTGAACGCGGCCGTGTCCGACGAGTGGCGAGGACCGAGGGGCGAAGGTAACGTGGGAAGCGCAGCGTGCCAGTACAAACATTGCGCGGTGAAGCGGTCTTCGTCGCAGAGTCGGCGCAGATAACCCCAGCGCGATCTTCGCGTTCAAGTGTTGCAGACATTTAACGAAAAGCGCCGTGAAAGGGGCGACGATAAACGGGCGTTTCACACGACGCGAAGCACCGCGCTGCCCCGACTGCGACTGCGACTGCTAACGAAAGAACGCACGTAACTGCAGTCTCGATTGCACGCCCACAGCCCTTTCTCCTCTCGGCGCGTACACATTTATCCCTCCCCACTTTCCGTCAATTGACAGAGTCTGCCAAGCTCTCGCGAGGTGCGCTAAAAGGTATTTGTGATACCCTCGTATACATTAATTTCCTCGAGCCCGTTCAAAGGACTCGCGACTGCAAACCGGTGCCCTGCTATCGAGAAATTTGTCATTCATTCTCGTATTACGCTAATCCTAGGGATTAGTTCAATTTTCTTTTGGTCATTTATTTAGTTGGTCTGATACAAGAGTATCTCCGCTAAATAGGACAGCATTCAAATCTTTTGTTTTCAAATATAGCGTAGTTAATTTCCAAACTTTCAGACAGCATGTAACGATCGCCCTCCGTTCGATTCAGACAGGAGTATTTATTCGTTGTGGTAATTCGCAACGTTAACGCTGCGAAAAATAGCGTATAATTTCTCCCGTGCAAACGAAACGTCGTCAACGATTTCATCGCGGGGCGTTTTTGAAATCCAGGATCCATTTAAACCGAGACGCGTAGAGTCGGCGTGGTTCCCGCAGGGGCGTGTGCACGCGTTGTTTATAAATTTCTTTCCTGGTCGTGGTCGCGCGTACCCCGCGCCCGCCTAGTCGTATTATTCTTTTGTAAGGGAGAACCACGCTCCCTTTGAGACATGGCATGGATTTCGTGGCGCGCATTTACATAAACACGCGGCTGAATTTCCAACCGTCGACCGAAGGGGACGAAAACAAAACAAAACGCCTTCTCTAAATCGACTGAAGCGATTTTCGACTCGAGCGAAATTTAGTGACGAAATTTTACATTCGTCGCGTTGCTGTTGTTGAAATACTCTGTAATTTGCCGTGCAGCGCGCAAACCTCCCGGCTTTCTCCATTAAAGTACTTAAATTAAAGCTCGTTGGAATTTGAAAATTCCTCGCGCCGAGGAATTATTGCGTGCGGCGTTGAATGAACAAAATGGAGTATAATTTGCGAGTCGACTGTAAACGTAAATGTAAATGTAATTGAATGGATAAACGAGTCGCCGCTTTTTAATCCGAAACGTTGTATTCGCCCTCCATTAGTCGCCTGGTTCACTTTATTAGTCGCAAGCGAAATTTCGCGCTTCGATCCCTACTAAAAAAAAAAAGCTTTCAACATACGACTCTAAAAACTATCGAATAATATAGCGGAGTCTTCGAAGAGTACCCTCGAGTTCTTTCGCTTCTTTTGAAAGTGTGTTGCGATATAAAATCTAGATCTGGAAAAAATGGATGCAAGCGACTGACGGTAACGGTAAAAATAAGGTGGCTGACGGAGAGTTAACAACGCCGCGAAAAAGGAGGCATGACATTTTTCCATGGCAGACTCTTAACTAATTTCAGCGACGCGGGCGACTAGTATTGATCCAGCTCAATTTCCGCTTCCTCTTTCCGTCGCTGCATGTGCGCGTCTTGTAATATCGAAGACGCTGGGCGATGCTGCTCTCACGGTACAATTTCTCCACATTCTCCGTGACGTGGAATTATTGGGAAGGCATTCAAGTACATCGGAGCACACGATGTTGGGCTTTCAGGGACGAACAAAGACGATTAAACCGCGTGTCACGGTTACGACGTCTGCTACAATAAGCGAAACGCTGAATGGGCGACGCGGGGACCGCGCATTGATAATGCTAATCGCGTACTTACATTCGAGCGGTGTTATTAATACGTCGTCTCGAGTCTCGACGTCCTCGTACGGAACACGCGTTGTTCAAAGCAATTTATGGTATCCAATTTCGACGCGGTTGCGAGATCCGAATAACAAGTTGCCGCGATACCATTTTAATCAATATTAATCGGATGGCTTTGCAGTTCTCGGCTCGGGGAAAATATTACGCGAGCAATATCTCGAAACCTGTCTATAAAGACGAATTAAAAAGTTGCCAACGAATGGTCGCTTTCTAGAGGAATTGATTTTCCTGTGCTGTCAATCCTTTTAGCCCCGTTGAAGAAAAATATACGAAACTAATTTAACGAATAGTGAAAATACAAAAGCCTGTTATATAATATCAACCAGCATCGCCGCCGCACCTATACTAAATGGTCGGCAAGATGGACGAGGTTGAACAAATTCAGAGGTAAATAAACGCAGAGTCGTAAATATGTGCATCGCAGGATCGACGAGTACAAACGATGAGTTTACTCCGGTACCCGGGTTAACGTTGAACGCAATATCTTTCAGACGAAACGAATGTTTCCCCTCGGAGCTTTTCAATTACCCCGCGGCAACGAAGAAGTCACGGAAATATAGTTTGCTGGATTTACACCCCAGCCGGTTTTGACGAAGTTTCGCGCGCTTCATCCTCCCACGGCGGACTTTGTTAATAACACGGCACGAACAGCCACTCGACGGTTTATTCACGCGTTCCAGCAACAATTTCGTTTGCGGGCTGTATACTTTGCCTGGGGAAATCGTAATGTCCGCGGTGAATTCACCGCTGTAAATTGACGGAACGAGCAATTACGCCAGAGCCCGTAAATGGACATCGCACGAAACACATTAGTTTGCGTACAGTTAACGCACGCACGTACGGGCTGTATAATGCAGATTGCTCTGTCGGTAATGCAGATTGCTCTGTCGATAATGCAGATTGCACTGCCGATAATGCAGATTGCACTGTCGATAATGCAGATTGCTCTGTCGGTAATGCAGATTGCCCTGTCGGTAATGCAGAATGCACTGCCGATAATGCAGAATGCACTGCCGGTAATGCAGATTGCTCTGTCGGTAATGCAGATTGCTCTGTCGGTAATGCAGATTGCTCTGTCGGTAATGCAGATTGCCCTGTCGGTAATGCAGATTGCTCTGTCGATAATGCAGATTGCTCTGTCGATAATGCAGATTGCACTGCCGATAATGCAGATTGCGCTGCCGATAATGCAGATTGCTCTGTCGATAATGTAGATTGTTCGGTCGATAATGCAGATTGCTCTGTCGATAATGCAGATTGCTCTGCCGGTAATGCAGATTGCTCTGTCGATAATCCAGATTGCACTGCCGATAATGCAGATTGCACTGTCGATAATGCAGATTGTTCGGTCGATAATGCAGATTGCTCTGTCGGTAATGCAGAATGCACTGCCGATAATGCAGATTGCGCTGCCGATAATGCAGATTGCGCTGCCGATAATGCAGATTGCTCTGTCGATAATG